>NC_080711.1:11366427-11501427 GCF_019097595.1 Hemibagrus wyckioides
TTTTAATTGCAAAACAACAAGATGTAATCTAGCAAACTATCAACTCTGAAGCATCAGCTAGACCTTGAAATAAATGGAATTACTTCCTGTCTTTCTAAATACTTGTAAGGAACAAAGTATACAATGTATAAGATTTTGTTAGCACGCTACCTAATAACAATAGATGTAATAAGACTGGGAAACTTTGAAAATTGAATTTTCTTCCCTGAATTCATTATATTAAAGTGTCCAAAGAACCCTTGAGAAACCCTTGATTTTTTTTTTATTATTATTTTTTTTTTAGCCCTGATGATTTAAATAATACATATTTCTATACTTTTTTTTAGTAACTACTGATCAAATCTATAAGGTGTGCACTTCCACAAATGTGAATTGTATCTCTGAAGTGTCTGGGAATTTAAAGATCTAAGTTTGCCATACTATTATTCTTTAATAACTAAGATATAAAAAAAGAAGTCTTATGCTTCATTTTTTCAGTAAATGATTTTTCCTAGCTAGGCTTTAAGTAGATCAGGAGCCTGTTTTTTTTATTTATTATTAATAAAAAGATACCATAATTATTGTATTCTTTTATGTTTACGTTATATTTACAGATGTAAAGTATTTTATTGTAAATGAACTTTTAAGTATTTTGGAAGATTTGTACTTTATTCCAAAAATTTTTACACATTCATCGAGGATGTGCTGATGAGGTGTCTCATTTGCCATTCACCTAAAAACGCATTTAATCAACAATTAGGAAGGAATATAACAGAAATACTAAAAAAAACAAAAAAAAAAAACAAATTTGGGTACAAAAATATAACATAAAATATACCAAATAACAAAATATTACACAATTTAACAAAATATAGCAGAAAAATACAAAATACAGAGATTTAAGGAATAAATATGGAGAATTAGATGAAAAACATGATAAGTAATGAGTATGATGAGTTATCTTTAATTTTGGTAAATGAACTAATTCAGCTAGTTAAAGTAGCTAGCTTGTTAAGGTTTGTATAGCAGTTTGCTAAAATAACATGATACGCTTGCTAAATTTTATTGTTAGTTTGAATAGTTGCAATAGTTTAGAAACATTAACTAAACCCAATTCCATGACATAGCAGCATATTTTACTTTTCGACTGATTTTTTTTTTGTGAGCTAGCCACTCATGCAAGAATTCATGCATCTTAGCTCCTTTAGTCAGTCAAAAATATTTATATGTGAATACATGATTATGTGTACAGTACTTCTGCCTACACAGTGTTTCAAGGCTGAGGTCATATTGCATACAGAGTTGAGAGCATTTGTATTTATTTCTTTGTCTAATTGACTCAGCAAACCTGAATCACAGGCATTTTCACCAAGGTCACTATGACTGATTAAAGTGCATGTTGTGCTGAAAGAAAAGTCACCTGTCCAAGTGATATGGCGTCACGTTTGGTATTATTTACTGTTTGTTAAACGTTTGCTCTTACTATGCTTCTTTTTTTTTTTTTTGTCCGAAAGTATATTGCTGTAGTAAAGACTTTCTTTTGCTTGTTCTTTGAGACTTAAATCCTTTTGAGGTATGGCGTGTGGCTTAAACCTATAAATATAAATGAAGATTTACGCATGCGGTTTCAACCCCTCACTGTTCCCCAAAGCTGTATTAAAGGATAAACGCTGTTGTAGCATACTGCTCTAGCCACTCTGAATCGGAGCACTTTGTTCAAACCAAGCTGTGATCCTCTGCTGTATTAGTTCATTTATGAGCTAAATGGCTACAGAGACCTCAGATTTTACTCTTTTGAGGAGCTCTTTCAAAATATGGAATTACTTTAAGTCACATGTCCATATGTGCTCTTATTTTAAGCTTGTTCTACTTTTTCAAATTACTTGTGAATTAATCCAAATGATATTTAGACAGCGCTCTGCAAATGTGAGAGTGCCTTTTTAATTGTACCTCTCTGCTTTGCTACTTCTGTTGTGCCACAGCCAGTCTCCTTTCTAGTCGTAATTACTTGGCAAACATGCGATATAACTGTAAAATCCTCAGAGCAAATGTTTGACTTTCTGTCAGAGTCTGTTCCCGGCTTGTTGCTTCCCTGAGCTGGTGAATTCATTACTTCCCTCCATTCCTTTTGAGTGCTGCCTATAGTAAGCGTTATCAAAATATCGATCATGTATTTTGTCCTCTTTCACCATTGCAATCAGTTTTCTGTAAGAAACCAGATGACTGTAGCTTTAGTGTCCTTTCACATTATGAAAGATAAAATAGCCTGTAGTGGTATACAAAGCACTGTGTGAATGATATGCAATCATTGCCCGGGAACCATTTTTATACATTCAAAATGCTGGATGTGTGAATGGCGGATTCACTACGTGTGTATTGTCAGCAATTTTAGAGATTCTACATTGGCCGCAATGTTTCAGCGCAATGGGCTGTTAAACTGTGTAATGGCCCTGTGTCGTAAATGAGAAGTCCTGCAAGTCGAATAGCAGCAAAGGATGATGGTAATATCGAGAATCTACCTTGACTTTCTTTTATTTCCCTCTAGCTGCGCCGACTCAGTAGCTCGAAATTTATATGATTGCAACAAATGAGATTATGGTGGCAGTGTGAACTTCAATGGCCAAACACAGGCCTGCGGAACCAATCCAGTTATTGCGAGCAGTGGTTTTATGGTGATAGTCGTGCTGCTGTTGTATTGATCTTGCTATGTGAATGAAAGAGAGCCAAACAAAGCCGGGTCCTGAAGAAGTCACCTATGAGCAATAAATACTTTAACGTGCATCTCGGATTTTTATGCGAGACATTGGGGAAAGCGAGACTGACAGCTGAAATGTTGTATAGTTTTTGCATCATGCTCGGTTTAATGCAGAAAGGCAGAAAACAGCCTGTATAACAGAAAGGCATGTGCTTTCCGAGGGTTTGCTTTAATGTCATGATTATTTCAACTCCTGTTTGATTTCTATCTGAATGCCAAATGGCATTTCACAGTCAGTACATTCAGTACAGAGTGTTGTCATTTCTGTGTACAGCATAGAGAAAGAATGTAAAGGTAAACAGCACAAATAAAGGGAATGAACAACCTAGATAAAATCCTGGTATTTTTCAAAACACTGCACTTTTTTTTCTGACATTCCATTCACTAGTTCAAGATCTCAGAACTGTGGAATGTGTCAATTCGCTAATCCTCCATCTGCCTGCTTGATTATTATTTCAAAAAATAATACATTCTCTGAATGCCAAGGCCCCTATTTTTAAAGTGCCAGCAGCAAAACTAATGCATTTCAGGATCCTCATTGATAATTTCTGCTTGCCAGTGGTTACATTTAACTTTTGACCATGACATCTTTTACTGTACTTGAACAGAGCTCTTTCACCATCCGGTAGGTGCTACTCTTGCCATTATCGACAAGTAGCACTGCCAGTCGCCTTCAGCAAAAACTCAGAATCTGCTCTTTATCTGCATGGCTGAAAGGACACACCAGCAGAACATTAAAATAGACCTGACAAATCACACATCTCACATGTACTGCAAGGGACGGCTGCTGAGAACAATAAGGAGGAAAGGATAGATATTAGCACTAGATTTAATTCTCATGGCTCAGCAGCCATGGCTGTTTACAGAACCAGCACATATTATTCAACCGCCTTTGATTCTTGAATTTTAAGCAGTCTATAGGCATTTAAAATGCAATGAATTGTATAATTAAATTGGCTAACAATGTAAATCAATGGGCTGAAAAGAAGCTGGTTAATTAAACAGACAGTTTTCCTAGTGGAATAAACTTGAGTTGTTAAAAAAATAAATAAATAAATAAAGTAAAGAAAGTCTGTAGCACAGCAGAAAATAAGGCTTACCTTATGTTCAAGTAAGCACCCGAAATGGAAAAACACACCGAAATACAACAATCACCAACAAACCCATTATAGCCATCTTAGCACCACTTTGTTTTTGCCGTGCGGAACACATCGTAATTTAACATAATCAGTGAGATACTACTGCTCCCATCCAAATATAATTTCGCTAGAATCAGCTAGCTTCACTTTTACTAAATCCTAAGTGATGTAATTACAGATAATCCTTTAAATGGACCATGAGACTTCCTAAGCCATCAAATCCATCAAAATCCATTACAGTTATTCCTAACTTCATTTGGAATTTAGACTCTGGATCAGGTTATTCCCTCTACACACTCTCAGCCTCTTAAGGGCTCATGAAAAACATCACTGGCAACATTTGCAGTCAGTTCCATGTGAGATGAGCGAACTGGAAACAGAAATCAGCCTGAGAATTTGTTACTTATATTGGCTACACTTTGTGCAAAATAGCAAACGAAAGTGAACCAACTAGCATTATGATATATACGCGTTAGCTATAACATCCTGAATAATGTACACTGGTTACAATGGCACCTCTCAAGAGGTTGGTTCTCATAGTCGATGTGTTGGAAGCAGGAAATATCGGCAAGCATATGGATCTGTGCAACTTTGACAAGCGACAAATTCTGATGGGTAGACGAGTGGGTCAGAGAATCACCAAACCAGCACCACATCTCAGATTCCCAGTAAGTTATTGTAAAATCAACAGAATTTTTTTATTTTATTGTAGCTTTCTGAGATACATGTGTGTAATGTATGAAAACCTATTCTAATTTAAGGTGGATATAAAGCAAAACTTATCACTCCTCCGACTCATTTAACTAATAAGTCTGTCACTGAGTTTATTTTTGGACAATTTGCTGCATTACTTTCTTGCTATTGCTGTCGAGTCTGCATGCATCCACAAACAGGAAATTGATCATCAAAGCCTAATGGACTGAAATAGGATCTCGGAGCAGTATTGCCCTTGTGCTGATCTACTACATGCACTGCCCCCACACAGAGGACAATGGAGGAAAATCTTTTTATATTGCACATCTTTGTCCATTCCATTAAGACTTAACACAACATGACATGAAGTATGTACACTGATCAGCCATAACATTATGACCACCTGCCTAATATTGTATTGGTCCCTCTTTTGCTGCCAAAACAGCCCTGTCCCATCGAGGCATGGACTCCACTAGATCCCTGAAGGTGTGCTGTGGTATATGGCACCAAGATGTTAGCAGAAGATCCTTTAAATCCTGTAAGTTGCGAGGTGGGGCCTCCATGGATCGGACTTGTTTGTCCAGAATTTACCACAGATTCTCGATTTGGATTGAGATCTGGGGAATTTAGAGGCCAAGTCAACAAACACCTCAAACTCGTTGTTGTGCTCATCATCCCATTCCTGAACCATTTTTGCTTTGTGGCAGGGTGTATTATCCTGCTGAAAGAGGCCACAGCCATCAGGGAATACTGTTTCCATGAAAGGGTGTACATGGTCTGCAGCAATGCTTAGGTAGGTGGAATGTGTCAAAGTAACATCCACATGGATGGCAGAACCCAAGGATCCCCAGCAGAACATTGCCCAAAGCATGCCTCCACCAGCTTGCCTTCTTCCCATAGTGCATCCTGGTGCCATGTGTTCCCCCAGGCAGCTTGGTGGAATTCAAACTCACGACCATCCTATCAGTGGTCAAACACCTTAATCACTAAACTACCACATGCCATAATGCGATTCCCATTCACATCCCATAACACATCCCATAACACGACATAACACGGTTGGCCACTTGGAGCATAAGGGGAGGAGGGAGCAAGGGAAAGCAATAAGGTGAACTAAAACTGCATTGTTGCATGTCACCGAGGTGCTATACTTTACACCTTTAGCATGTATCTTTCCTCTGGGAAGGGGAACTGAATCTATAGAACAAATACAAGCCAAGAACTTCCAGTACATCCAGCTGGATACTGCTGTGTTTGCCACATTGACACTAAAGGGTTATTCAAGATATTTAAACCAAAGAAAGAATGCTTTTATTAAAATATTAATAAATAGTGATTGAATATTGTGTATATTGTGTAAATATTTACAGTTTCACAAGCTAGACACTACTACTGACAATAGTTATATACAACAACCTTGTTTGCTACCAAAATCTAGTCATGCTACTCTTTGTTAGTCATTAAATGGCGTTGTTATATTGCTCATTCCATGTTGATTTTTATGATTTAAACATTCAGAATCGTTGTTTTCTACTTCTTGCAAACATTACTGAAATCATGGGAAGGTATAACACAAAAAAGAGGACATTTTGCATAAAGCATAACCTTGGCATTATGTTGTTTGTTTTATTAGTTAAATATTCATGGCTGTTTTTAAATTCATGTAGGGAAATTAGAAAAATAACCACTGTTTTCTGCTAGCAAGAAAGAAATTAAGTTAAAGTTTAGAAACATTTCCTACTTTTTGTTTAGTAGTTTGCGCTTACCACTATTTTGTATACTGTTAGCACAGTGAAAAACATTTTATGTCATTAAATGCATAAATAAATGCATCTTCCCAGAAATACTGCCACTTTTAAACATCTAATTTATTGTACTTGTTGAAATTCATTAAGAATACACTGCATAAACAATCTAAAGGAACAAAAAAAGTAGCACTCAGGGTCCCTTTTCTGTAGCAATGGTACAGTTTAGCACCTTGTCTTCTTAGTGTGCTGCAAAACACTTGACCTTGGTAGGCTGCAAGTCTCAGCCTCAGAGCTTCCTTTCACTCTTCATGGAGAGACTGATGTCTTTTGTGCGCTTAAATTACAGCAATCTTCAGTATCCCGAGGGCTGCAGACTGATTTCGGTCTGTTCTTCCATACAGTAGTTTGCCACCACAACACTATGCCACCAGATATAAAGTTTTTCCTGCATTGCATCTTTAAAATAAAATATGGTTGGCTGTTTAAAATGGCCTGCTTAGATGGACATATTTAGATGTGAACCTATGTCTGCACTCATATTATGAGTAGACGGCTTTATATCCTTTATGTTGCTGTGTTTCTGTGGTGTAATTTTAAAAAAATGATATGAAATGACATAGCCTATGTAGTGAGAGGTGATAGTAAAAAGGGAAATCATGTGAGAAACACGGTAGGAAAAAAATACATTGGAAATTGCAGGGCTTAAAACAGCTTTGAGTTGGTGAAGAAATGACAACTGAGCTAAAACATTACTGCAGGTATATAAGGACACCAAGGTAAATTATATGACTCTTTGAAATGACATTTGGTTTAACAATTTTTAATCATCTGTGTTTATTTAATATGAGCAAACAGTATACTAATATTAATGTGGGTTTAGTGTATATATATATATATATATATATATATATACAACACGTTACTAATGACCAAACACGTTACTAATGACCAAAGTGTTACAGCTTTGTTAATGATGTGGAACAGTATCACACATGGAAATTCATCATAATATTTTTTTGATAAAAAAGATTTATTACAAAAACAATTTACCTTCCTAAGACCTGAGCTTGCATTTTAGATTTCTTCTACCTATTTGGGGTTAGGAGGAACCAGTAAATATAATAACCAGATATTATCTTTGAACATGAAGCCACTTCTTTTTGTGTACAACAGGTTCCAGTTACAAAGAATTAACTATTATGATGCACACAACCAAAAATGTGACTCCAGGTTGTAGGAGGTTAAAGCATGTTAATGGATAATACTGTTACTCAAGCCTTGTACCTCTGTAGGTTATTGTTGATTTCTGACTTTAGACCTTGACTGGCTGAATAAACACAACCTGTGCTTCTATTAAAGTAGTAGATCTCCAACTTTGGTTGTGGTTATTAATGACGATCAGTAATTGTTTTTTGGCTGCTCTTTGATAAGAAGATCATCTGATACACATATTTGTTTTTTTGGCACAAGTTTTATGATGGATACCCTTTCTGATGCAACCGGCCCATTTTATCCATGCTTTGGGGTTTGGCACTAAGAGTTAACCCCTCAGTGGTAGGGCTGGTACCATGCCTGGGAATTCGAACCCATGTCAAGAAAGTGTTGAAAGTATGGGATCCTACTCCTGGACCACCAGGTACACGATGTGTGGTCCAAATAGTAATAAATAGTTAACTAGTAGTTCTGGAGGAATGTAGGACTCAGTAATTACTGTTTAAGACTCAATCAATTACTACTTAGTTAATAACGAATTCCTATTAACATACTTGAAATATTATTAGTAAGTAATAGCAGTTCTTAGTATTTAAAAGTAATAAATGAGTAAATAAGGTAATTTAACCTAAAATTAAAAAAAAAAAAAATTAAAGAACTACCGATCTGCTCCACTTCAGTTCCTGCATAGTTACCTATGAAAAAGTTTTACCATATTTTAACATGACCATCCCAGCCAGAGAGATGTACTTTTTGCCTTGAAATATAACCATTGCTATAACACAAAAAATTTTTTTTGTATCAACAGCTGAGATTTAGGTTTAACATCACAAACATTCTTTTCAACGATCTATTAAATATGCGTTTTTCCCCACAACATTCACCCAGATGAAATATTTGAAATATTCCACATGACATGCTCACCAGGAAGTTGCATCATTTTCTGCAGCTCAAGAAAAAAAAAAAAAATTTTATTTTATTTTCAGTGACAGCCTTATATGTTCACTGAGCTATTTAGTGAGAGTCTTATAATTGTAGTTATTTGATGGTTATTGAAAGTACAACCTGTTAACTATGTTATAACAAGAAAGGAAGTAGGATTAAAATGCTTTTCCATTATCAAGGATATTTTGTGTATTTGTGCTAATTCTTGCTAAAACTTTTTGCCTTTTTTGAAGGGTTACATGCATGGTTTGTTAGATTCAGTGCTGAAAAATAAAGTTTCTTTTTAAAGTGCTTTAAAGGCGAAATGGTGCCCCGATTGTGGAATCATTTGAGCTAATAGACATAACAGTATTGGAATGCAGATTGGGAATTTTGGGGTTTCAAGAGTGATTTAGCGCACTCAGGAATGTAAGAACTCAGATGCTGTGCTTTGAACTTCACATTTATGTTTAGCAGATGGAGCTCTGCAGTCAGGGAGAGCCAGTAATCAATTTCTGTCTGCTGTAGGAAGAAAGTCCTGTGCAGCATGGACGCAGTGGAATAAGATAACAGCATGGCTCCTCATGCACTGCTCACCCTAGTTATTCTTTCTCTGTTTTTTTTTTCCCCCTTTGCTATATGAGCACTTAATATGTCCCCTTACTCCTATAGATTCTACATTGTGTAAAGAGAAGACACCGTTTCATAGAGGCATTCATTTCCATGCTGAATCATCAGCTTCATACAGTATTGTGGAAGGATAATTGGTTGGGTTTGGAGAAATAATGGATGTATCTCTCCAGGTCTGAGGGGTTTTGTATTCAGTACTGTGAACACATTCAGTCGTGTGATCTTCAGTTCTGATTTCTAGGCTGAGACTGATAGTATAAAATGCTTTATATTTTATATTTTATATAGATTTATTTATCTATTCCATGGCCAGGGGTTAGTATGTGGGCACTTGAACATCATACTCATATTTATGTTGAACATATTTCATTATTCCACTTTCATTCCACCTCCGTGCTTGATGTCTTTGAGGAGATTTGTGCTCACTGAACAGGAAGAGCATTAGAGAAGTCAGGCATAGAGGCTGGGTCAGGGTTCTGTACAGGACCTATTGAGTTCTTCAACTCCAACTTTGGCAAACCATGGACCTCTTCATGGACCTCACTTTTGTGCATATGGGCATTGTCATGTTGGAACTACTCTGGACTTCTTAATTCCAGTAAAGAGAAACTCCAAACTAATAGCCTTCAAAAACATCCTATACAGTTGCATGCATCCTGTATGCTATGCTTACATATATATGTATTATTTAATTTTTCCAAAAACATTTGAGTTTCTACTAAATAGACTATTACATGTATAAAATAATTTGAAAGTCAAGCTGTATTATAAGATGAAAAAATACACAATATTTATAACTGGGATTACAGTGAAGAAAATATAAGATGATTAAACCTATTTTCTGCTGTTTTTGCTAATCTCAAGCTTGAGTAGTATAGTATTGTTCAATTACCAGATAATATTGGTTCTTTGAAATTCAATTTATTTAGTAATACAGTTAAAAGCTTGATAAGATGTTCCAGATAATAAATAAAAATGAAAGCTGTATTAAGAATGCAAGACTATTCTGAGGCTGAATGGATATCATTCCAGGAAGTTGTAACAAATCTGATGGTGTATGTACTGTAAGGGATCTCAGTGAAAGACCAGCACTGTGACTGGCCATGGCCACAGCAAGGCAACATTTGTATAGCAGCTGTGTGTTTGTATTGAGCGGTGTGCCGATGTGTGCCCCTAAGGAGGAGATGAATGAGAGGGAGCCAAGGAGTTAGTTTTCACCTTGAATGTGACATCACTCTTCCTGACTAATCCTCCTCACTGGCGCTGTGCTGAGCTCGAGTCAGGTGGCCGTTAGTCAATGACACGAGAAGACAAGGGCCGCATCCGGAGTCTTCCGCACCCATACATCACCCTGCAAAGGGCTTAACAGGGCTTAAGTGCTCTCCTCTGACCCGCAAAATCCTTCATGGGTTCTGCACAGAAGCTGTGGAGATCTTGGTGATTTCTAATTCTTTCTTATTTGGAAATGGCTGGTGGTCGATTCTGAAAATTGTTGCCATCTAATCATGTGTGTGTGTTTGTGTGTGTGTGTATGTGTGTGTGTGTGTGTGTGTGAGAGAGAGAGAGAGAGAGAGAGAGAGAGTGAGTGTTGTCTTGCAATATGATTAACCTTCTATTTAATAAGGGCTTTTTTCCGGCTCTGGGTGCTGTGACAGGGGCCTGATAAAGGTAGGCTTTGAATGCAAATAGCACAGAGAGAACTGCCTGCAACCACTATTGTGATTCCAAAGGGAGAATGAAAAATCGTTTTCTGCTCTCCCTCTCAGAGGGCTTCTTTATCTGTTTGCCTTCTGTTTTATTCCTTTTTCTGGTTATGTCAGGTAGAGGGCAGAGGAGGATTGGAGAAAATGCACTCAAAAAGAAATCTTGTGCGCTGCCACAGACACTGGTTGGCTTGAGGGAGTGACAGCAAAAAGCAAGCATCCTCAGCTTGTCCCTCGCCATAGCAATTGCAGGAATGTCATGTTCTCTCTGTGTCATTACCACTGCCAGTGCAACCCACTGTGACAGCGGGGGGATGAGTCTGAATTCTTGTCTTCCCCACCAATGCCACTGCCCCTCCCCAATCATCCAGCAGATGATGTGATAGCCTCAAAGCACTATAGTGCAGAGCTCTGACATCAAGAGACTCAATGAAACTACTGAATTTGTGCTCAGGAGAGTATGTCCCTGCAGAGCCAAGGGGTTTGAACGTACTGTTCTAGGGTAGCTTATTTCAGCAGAATAAATTAGCATTACCTGTTACAACCTTCACCACCACCACCACCACCTACGATTACCTCTCACCCACATGCTCCATGCAATAATTTGCAACCTAGATGCCCATCCAGCTGCTCTAATTGCACCTGATCTGTACAAAGGCATGGCAAATAAATGATGAGCAGAACATGGATTTGGTATATGTTTTTGTGTTGACATGTAAATCCAACAGTTTGTTTTGGATTTTCCAATCACATTCCAAAGTGTATTTCGGGCAAGGTGCCTTGAGCCTGACTGGTTGAAATGCAATGAGAATATGGCTGAAGTTGGGGAAGCAGGTGGCAGTTGCAGACTGCAATATATAATGAGATCAAATAAGAAGCTAGAGAAGCTGAGTGGATCTACTGGATTGTATAAATGTTAAAAGGGAACAGATAATAAACTTTTTATTCTGCATTAATTATGTATGTTTCATTTAGCAGGCAAGCATACATCACATGAGCACATAGTTTTTCTGAAGTTTCTGATTGATGATTTTGACTGATTTTTCATGGTTATGAGACTTTCCACATTGAAATTCCCACCCTATAACCATCATATCCCTGTGTACTTGCAGCTTTATCTCTGTATTTTGTTTCTAGAGGCAGAGACATACAGCACTGGTCCAGGCTGCTGCAGAGTGATCCTTTGGCCCGACAGCCAAATGAGTTCGGATTCTTGCTGACATGAAAGATGAGAGCCTCCACGGGCTGTAGAACATCCAACCTTTGAGGAGGAGGTGAGGCAGGATCTCTGTGGGCAAGCAGAAACATATAGAGCAAATGCAACCGCTGTACAGCTCCTTGGAGTGCCCATGGGGATCAAATGCTTTTCATCTTAGCTAGAATGCTGGATTTTGCAGGAGAACAGCTTGTCTCTGTGCCCTATCCAGCACAAGACTGGTTACTTTGCCAATAAACTAATGTGTTTTGGCTACTTTTGCTGTGCCGACAAAGAGGGACAGAAAAAAAAAGGCCTTGAATTATGTGAGCCAAGACACTGCGTAGGTGGTAGTTTTGACTCCTGGACATAACAGTTAAGGGAAAACAAACAAGTCCAAAGACGTGATAGGACCAAGTGTGATTTCAGACAGCATATATTAACAAATGGAAGCTTTTACTATAATAGGTCAAGAATTGTGACTCCAGAGAATCTTTAGTACAATCTGTAATGCTTTGCAGTCTACATACAGACATCACAACGGTGTCTTTCTAACGATTGATTAGTGCTCATCAGAGGTCTGTTTATTGCTTATCAAAGCTACATGGTATCTCCCACTTCCCACTTACAGCTCCCAGTCCCAGTAGATTTGTGGTAAAGAAGATGTAGGGGTTGGAAATTTCACACAAAAGCAGGGTACTCAAACCCCGTGGCAGGAGAGTAGTGCAAATTCACCAGGGCTAATACAACACCAGATGGAGAGAAACCATCTCCTAAAGTTCCCCAGGCACCCGTGGCTTTCTCTGGTCCTGCCTGTGGTTGGTGTGGTGGGTTTGAACCATGCCATGTCAGGCAGAGGCCTGGAGCAGAGCTTTCATTTTGATTAATGGACCCCTCTCTGCCCCTGAGTGAGCAATTATCAGAGGGTCAACACGCTCGTTCATCACTGCAAGCGGGCAGCTCCGTCTGTGCCACAGAGCGCTGCGTGGCTTGGTGAAGTGGAGAGCAGAGTAGATAAGATTTCCCTAGAGCAACAGTTCAGCTTAATTTTGGATCTGCTTCCCTGGCCGTGGTGTGAACCCTTCATCAGAAGTCCTGATTGCATCTAGACCAGAAAGCACAATTCCTCACACCTTACTCGAGTGGCTTTCAGTTCCCCCCCTGTCCATGTGCTTTTTTTGTGCTACACTACAGACAGCAACAGTCTAAGCAGATAATGATCCTATCCTTTATATTTTTTTCTCCAGGTGCCAGCAATTCATTTCCCAATCTTTGTATTTATTAGCTAAATTGTTCTCTGGACGTCCTTACTGTCTATAGCTTTGAGATTCAGAGCAGATCTGTGAAACAGGCAAGATCGGGAAAATAGAGACAAATCTCATTATGTGTACATTTAAACCTATCAAGGACATCTGACAGATGAAATATATCATGTGCTTTATTCCTCGGCTGTATCTGACATTACAAGCTGTATAAGACAGCCAGCCAGTGATCAAAATCCCGGTGATGCATGATCAATATGTAATTTTCAGGAGTATTATTTCTCTTGCCAGGTAACACATTAGACAAGGCTATGTGACACTGTCTGAATAGATTTTTGCAGGTTGCTTTAAATGATCCACTCTGCCTATACTCTCCATCCACATTGCCTGATAGCCAACAGCCATTTGGAGCATGATACAATTATAAACAGGAGAAAATTTTGTGTATTCAGACAGTGCATTCACTGATGTGACCTTATTAGCTTACATCCTGGGGTTGACTAGCCCCATGCCTGCGTGCATACCTCTATTATCACCAGGTATGCAGGGCTGTTGCAAATAGATTTGCAAATAGATTCTATTATCACCAGGCATGCAGGTTTGCTCGACTTTACAAAATAGGTTCGGCTTTATTTCCACCATCTCAGCATATGTCACGACTGTCACATGACCCTAATTTCCATGTGATGAATAAGACCGGATGCATTTTATATATTAGGAGAAATTAATTGCTGCCTGCTTTCTAATGAAAAAAAAGGCTTTTTTTTCTTCAGGTACCAGCATGTTCTGGTGAGACCTGTATTTTAACTCCTATTTAACAGTAAATATTAGTCCATTATCAGAGTAGCTTCAGCCAGACCAGATGAGTTAATGGGTCTGGAGCAAGGCCAGGATCTGATTTCTTTTAAACACAGTCTAATGGGATGTCTGCCTTTGCATTATTAATGCAGCCCATTGAAAACCAATCAATTCTGCACACTATTAGGGTGTTTTCCTCTTCACTGATTTTTCTTCTTTATTTTTAGTTGTTGATTTTATCTTTATGATAACGGATGCTGTTGCACTTCCTTACTTTATAGATATTGCTATTGGGAGGGCATCCATCAGTGGTATGGCTGATAGCAAGCTGCTTTGAGCATATAAAGGTTTTTTGGAGATAGAATACGAAAAACAAGATGATGCAAAAATCATCATGGGCAAACAAGAACACATTTAATATCTACATTTAATCCATTTTAACACTAATAAATATTGTAGGATCAGCATGTGATTTTTGCGTTGTATTATCATTTTAGTCATTATGATAATAGACTAGTACATGTGTCACATTTGTTTTGAAAAAAAGCAGTGAGTAAAATATTTCAAGGATTCATTTATTTTACGTATAGGTACATTTATGTGTTAATTATCCATAATAAATAAATTCTTTTTCACCAGAGATTAAAGAGTCAGGTCCATAAATATTAAATTGATATTATTATAGGTGACTGCCACAACAGTTGAAAATAATGAAATAATGAGTATGTGTTAATTTGTGGGCATTTACATCCAAATCAGGTGAATAATGTAGGAATTACAGTGTTATTTATACAGTATGTGTTCTGCCCTTTTAAAGGAACCAAAAGTAATTGGAAAATTGTCTGCTCAGCGTTTCCATTACCATGTGTGTGATGTTCTCTCATAATTTCACTTACAAGTGAGCAAATAAAAGCTCTAGAGCTGATTCCAAGTGTGGCACTTTTGTGGCATTTGGAATCTGTTGCTGTTAACTCTCAATATGAAGTCCAAAGAACTATCATTGCCAGTGAAGCAAGCAAAACAACTATGATGGATGACCGAAGAATTATTTGCCTGGTAAAGAAAAACCCTTCACAACAGCTGGACAGGTCAAGAGCACCCTCAAGCAAGTAGACTTAATGTCAATGTCAACGATCAAGAGAAGCCACTTCACCAGAGTAAATGGAGAGTTTCAAACAGTATGTAAACTATTGGTAAGACTCAAAAACAAATATTAGAGGTTGTCAAGAAATCTACATAGCCCATAGACTTCTGGAACAGCATCTTGTACACAGATGAGACAAAGATCAACTGATATCAGAATGATAGGAAGAGTGAAGGGATCGAATTGATCATGTATGGCTGCTAAGACGGCTGGTTCTGTTGTTTTTATTGATGATGGCAAAAAGCAGCTGCTGACAGAAGCAGCTGGATAAATTCTGAACTGTATAGTACTATATTATCTCTCTAATTGCTGTGGCTTGGGTTTGATTCCTGGGCAGGGTGCTAACCCAGCCACTGGGGGATTATCTATCATTGCCAGTCCCAAGCCTGGATAAAATGGAAGGGTTGTGTCAGGAATGGCATTCGGCATAAAACCTGTACCAAATATGCAGATAAAATAATCCTCTGTGGCAACCCAGAACAGGGAGCGGTCAAAAGAACAATAACAACACCAACATAGGAGTATATTATCTGCTCAGATTCAGTCAAATGTTTCAAAACCCTTAGTTGTTTAATAATACAGATGGACAATGACCTGAAGCATACACTGAAAACACCTAAGACTTTTTTAAGAAAAAGAACTGGAATGTTCTGTAAAGGCCAAGTCAATCATCACCTGACCTGAATCTAACTAAGCATGAATTTTACTTGCTGAAGGCAAAACTGAAGGCAAAACACAGCAAGAAATGCAGTACTGCAGTAAAGCCCTGGCTGAGCATCACCAGGGATGAAACCCAGCATCTATGGATTCCAGACTGCAGTCACTCACTACAAAAGATAAATAAGTAAGTAGCCTTTTTTTGTCATATATACATTACTGCACAGTGAAATATTCTTTCTTCACATATTCCATGCTTGGAGGGTTGGGGGCAAGGCACAGGGTCAGCCATGAGGCAGTGCCTCTGGGGCAGGGGGGGTTGGGGGCCCAATGATGGCATCTTAGTGGTACTGGGACTTGAATCCCAATCAACCCAGTGTCTTAACCACTTGAGCTACCACTGCCATCATTTATCATTAAAAAAATGATCATTTAATTTACACTATATTGCCAAAAGTATTCGCTCACCTGCCTTGACTCGCATATGAACTTAAGTGACATCCCATTCCTAATCCATAGGGTTCAATATGACTTCGGTCCACCCTTTGCAGCTATAACAGCTTCAACTCTTCTGGGAAGGCTGTCCACAAGGTTTAGGAGTGTGTTTATGGGAATTTTTGACCATTCTTCCAGAAGCGCATTTGTGATGTCACACACTGATGTTGGACGAGAAGGCCTGGCTCTCAGTCTCCGCTCTAATTCATCCCAAAGGTGTTCTATCGGGTTGAGGTCAGGACTCTGTGCAGGCCAGTCAAGTTCATCCACACCAGACTCTGTCATCCATGTCTTTATGGACCTTGCTTTGTGCACTGGTGCACAGTCATGTTGGAAGAGGAAGGGGCCAGTTCCAAACTGTTCCCTCAAAGTTGGGAGCATGGAATTGTCCAAAATGTCTTGGTATGCTGAAGCATTCAGAGTTCCTTTCACTGGAACTAAGGGGCCAAGCCCAGCTCCTGAAAAACAACCCCACACCATAATCCCCCCTCCACCAAACTTTACACTTGGCACAATGCAGTCAGACAAGTACTGTTCTCCTGGCAACCGCCAAACCCAGACTCGTCCATCAGATTGCCAGATGGAGAAGTGCGATTCGTCACTCCAGAGAACGCGTCTCCACTGCTCTAGAGTCCAGTGGTGGCGTGCTTTACACCACTGCATCCGACGCTTTGCATTGCACTTGGTGATGTATGGCTTGGATGCAGCTGCTCGGCCATGGAAACCCATTCCATGAAGCTCTCTGCGCACTGTTCTTGAGCTAATCTGAAGGCCACATGAAGTTTGGAGGTCTGTAGCGATTGACTCTGCAGAAAGTTGGCGACCTCTTCGCACTATGCACCTCAGCATCCGCTGACCCCGCTCCGTCAGTTTACGTGGCTGAGTTGCTGTCGTTCCCAAACACTTCCACGTTCTTATAATACAGCTGACAGTTGACTGTGGAATATTTAGGAGTGAGGAAATTTCACGACTGGATTTGTTGCACAGGTGGCATCCTATCACAGTTCCACGCTGGAATTCACTGAGCTCCTGAGAGCGACCCATTCTTTCACAAATGTTTGTAAAAACAGTCTGCATGCCTAGGTGCTTGATTTTATACACCTGTGGCCATGGAAGTGATTGGAACACCTGATTCTGATTATTTGGATGGGTGAGCGAATACTTTTGGCAATATAGTGTATGATGATGCAATTGATCTGTTTTCACGTAGTGTCCAAATACTTATGGAATTGATCTAATAAATCAAAGAAATAAAAAAGGACTACAAAATGGTACAAAAATATGGATGCATAAATACCAGCCATTACATGATTTTCAGTTTTCCAGGATGGAGACCAATTTTCTGGTATATTTTTGGTAGTGTTACTCAGTGATTGAGGCTCTAGGATGCTAATCGAAAGACTGGGGTTCAAATTCAAAGTTTTGGGCCCTTGAGTAGGGTCCTTAATCCTCTCATGTCCAAGGATGCCATGTCATGGCTGACTCTGATCTCAAGTACCTGGGATATGCAAAGAGCAGAGTTTTACTGTACCGCAATGTATACGCGACATATAAAAGCTTTCCTCTTCTAAATTGTAGAGCAGAGCAGTGATTAATTGACTGTTCTTTGGCAGGCAGGCAGAGGATGCTACTGAGCATGTGCAAAGTGACTGTCAACACTGTAACTTCTTGCTGGTGCAATTGATAGTGTTTGATTGGACCCAGCACCCCTTTAAATATATTACACTATCCTGTGACAGTAATTCAATATGCAATAAATTTTACTTCAAATTTCTACAAATTATATTTTGGACAAATGTTCCACTATTAAAAATTATTCTGGGTTACGCAGCAGGCAGATGGACAGAATTGCAGGTTTACTAAAAGCAATTAATAACACAATACAAATTAGTAGACAATAGTGGGAAATGTGAGGCAGGCAAATGGTCAGGAGATCTGCAAATAGGCATAAACCAGACAATACTAAATCAGATAAAGTGAAGCAAGCAATTTTCCAAGCACTAATTAAGTCAAGAAGATAATAAAGGCTTATGATAATCTCAGATGCAATACTGGAGCAAGACTTTACACAGTATCAGTGACAGTCTTGGTTATTTAAAGGTGCAATAGTCAATAATTTTAGTGTGTACTTGTAAAAATAATTTGGAACACATTATATGGACAAATGTTGTGGTCAGCTGTCCTTTATAGGCATATGTCAAGCCTTCCTCAAACTGCTGCCTGCTACAATACTGTGAGTACACAATTGGCTAGATTGACTTTGTATGCTTCAGTGGATGATTTCCCTTCATTAGAACTCCGGAGCCTAGCCCAAATGTGTCAATGTGTCTGTGCTCAAAGTTAGCTCTATAAAGACATAGCTTGCTACGGTTGGTGTGGAAGAAACTCGAGTGGACTTCACAGAGCCTTGACCTCAACCCCACTGAACACCTTCGGGATGAATTGGAATGCCAAATGCACTCCAGGGCTTCAATGTCTGACCTAACTAATAGTCTTGCAGCTGCATGAGCTAAATTCCCTACAGCCATGTTACCAAATTTAATGGAAAGTCTTCCCAGAAGACTAGAGGCTGTTAAAGGAGGAACCAGCTCTGGAATAAGGTGTTCAAAAAGCACATATCAGTGGGACGGTCAGGTGTTCATACATTTGGCCATATAGTGTAGATGCAGAACCAATAAAAACATAATTATTTAAGCCATGGCCTTACCATATGTTTTATATATATAGCTGAGAAAACCAGTTTAGAAATACGGGCAATAGTGCTTGTTTGTGTTTACATGAGCATTTTTTTTATTTAAATAAACACTCCCCAACGCCTCTTCAGTCCACCCCCATCTCAATCTGTTTAGAAAGAAAAACATGGTTGAAAGCAGTAAACGCCAAGCATAGCCAGTTAATTCTCCTGTGAGCGAAAATGCATGCTGTAGTTTGAAAAAATGTAACAGCCAGTATTGCAGGCAAAAAGAGAATAAACTTTCCTAAGATGGTGTATTTTAGTACTGATGGAGGGAATGAAACTGAATGCAGAATTAATGATGTTGCTCCTGGACGTATATTTGGAAATGAAATCTGGATAATGCTTTGAATTGTTAAGCTGGATGGCTTTACATAATATATCAAGTAAATAGATTCGTATTGCTTCGAGAGCCAGGTAAGGCAATGTTTTGGATGAACCAACTTCTTACAAATGTATATTATGCTACCTGACTACCTGACTAACTGGCTTTCATTACTAGCATTATGTAGGAATAGGTGTGTAGCCTGAGGTTACGTGATGACTTTGTGGGGCTTAGGAACATGGGTGTTGCACATGCAGGTGTGACATGGCGTCATGTTGACCTGACAGACACGTAATGGCAGAACTAATGACTTCATAGGCGTTGTTACTAATAACAATACCGTTTATCAACAATGGCGATTTGCTTATCATTGATTCCAGGTCATTTTTATAACCCTTGTAATCATATAGTACATTAGATGACAGTGTTAGATGGACTAGCCAATAAGCTTTTTTTTTCCTTTGTGGGAGATAAGTTAGTGAGAACATTTAATCTATCTTGAATGCTAGATCTACAGTCAATACAAGATTTATACGCTGTACGGTGGAATTTACTGGATGGTTTATTAGCTCTCAGTCTCAATTAGTTATGAAACTGTGGTAAAATAGGGCTACTGTGTGTTCAAAGAGAGAGGAAGTTATCGCATTGCTATTTAGATGGATGAGCTAATACAAAGAACCTGAATGAGACAAAAAGGAACCAGTGATTTTCTGACATGTGCTTGAAATGCTAAATAGAGCACAGATATGCATTTTGGTGAAGCCCCTCAGGGCACACACACACACACACACACACAATAAAAAAAACCCCTGCATTTTGCACACAGTGTCTGTTCCACTCCTACTACAATCCAGCTTTCGTTGTCACTCTCATTAGTAAATATAGTTTGAATCCTAAACCCAGAGTGTATGAAAATAACTTGGATTAAATTAGCAGGCTAAGCCAGATATCACTAAAATTATTACCTTGAGCCAGGGTGCAGGATTAAGTGCAGGATCGATGCTGCTTAATGCAGGACACATCATCTCCAGCTAGAGTTGCTACCTGACAGTCTCTAACATTGTAGTCTCATTCATTCCAGTGTCAGTTTACTGAAAGCAGTGTTAACGTTCTCTCAAAATTGTGCCACCCAAGTTCATTTTCTAGAATGTGGGATTACAATGCAATATTTAGTCTTATAAAGTCATCAAAACATCTAAAGAAAATCGTGGCATTGTCTATAGTTTTGTATTGTTTCCAATGTCTGTACATGGTTTGTCTAAAAAACCTTAATATCTACGTGCTAGCTAGCCAAATTGCCCTAATCATCTAAATTAAGCTCAAATGTCAAATGAAACTATGTTCTTCTAACCACTTAACCACTTACACTTGACCTCCAAGCATGCGTTACGTTTGCTTTTCCATGCTGAAAGCACAAATTCAGTAAGAATGTTGAATGAGAAGCTTTCTGACAAGCTACTATTATATTGCAGGAATATTTTTTTTTAAAACTCATTAAAGCCTGGCTAATACAGCACTGAACATTCTGGTAAACGTTCTCTGCTGGCCGGTACAAACCCGTTTTGTGCATGACATCCTGTCAGCAATCGAGCGTACAAAAAAATAAAAAGGTACAATTTTAGAGTTTTCGAATTGAGCGTTTAAGGTTGCTTGTGTGCTTTGTTTTTTCACTTGGATCAATATAAGAGTCTATTGCACCCAGTACGTTTGGAAACTGTGTAATGTTTGATTTCATTAAGTCCATCTAGGTCATTTGGGGCTGTATGTGGTTCTGAACTCGCTGCAGAAGTGACCTCGAAACTGTGAGCAGTGGAGCAACGGAGCCTGACTGTGACATTCCAGCAAAAGAAACCACAGAGCTCTGGAAAAAAAAACATCCTGAGGCCAAAAAAGTGAAGGACGGTAAAGGAGGGGTTGCGGGGCTCTTTTATGGTTTGGGACGGTTTATCTTTTTCTTTTGTATTTGTTCCAAATATTCATTTTCATATGGCTTGGCAGGAGATGTGTGCACTAAAAAGGGTATCTTCAGTCATTGAAAATAAATTAATACTATGTCTTTTCAAACACGCTGTCTCTGCAGGCATCAATGTCTCCTTTGGGGCAAAAGCTAGTACCAGAATAACTCTAACCCTCTTTGTCCCTAAATAACACCAGCTTTTCAAAGGGCTTAAATAGCACACACGATCACAAAGGCGGTAATTACTATCAGCCTTGATAAATCGAAAGGGGTAGTTTCTTACAATAATCTCCACCCAGTATTTTGCACTTTGAGACAGAATCTCCCTCAAATGCAATCAGCTTTTAAAGCTTAAAGAGTGCTTCTAATGGCACTTAATGTTCGTAACTCTGCTGTATAGACTTTATTGAATCTAGGCTGTTAGAATGCAGTTCCACGTTCAGTGGAACTAAACTTGTAAGCTTGAAAACTCAATTAGTAGTAAAGGTTGTCTGTCAGAAGATGAGATCATGTCGCATGCAGCTATTGACAAGCACACAGTGATATCATGTTGTGTTTCTTCTGTCCTTGGCAGCCTGGTGACCTGTTGTATTGTGCTCGAAACAGAGCAAAAGCAAAGCAGAAATCATTTACATACCATTTACTTTTACATAACAATGATCAGAGCTAGTTAATATTAATGGCAGTGTTTCTTGAAGTCTATTCATGGGTATAAACTTGCCTATAATTGTTTCTTTGGGATCTTATTGCCTGAGAGTAGAGACTAAAACACTTGAGCTAAGCCTGATATTTGAAGTCTTTATATTGCTTTCATGTCTGCTCTTTTATGCCTCCGCTTCCTCTCTCCCTCTTCCTCTCATCCTTCTTCTTCATCAATTTCTCTGTTTCTCTCTCTTATCCTCTAGCCTCCCCGTCTCTATCCACAGCTCACATTTTTTTTATTTTATTGCAATTTTCACACAGTCAGTCGGAAATCGAGTGGGAGGAGGATGGAGTAGCTGGCTAAGACAGAACTGTCTTAGAAGAGATGAAAATAAAAGTCCATTCCTACCAATCCTGATAGCCCTTCTCCCAAGAGTAAGCACTGCACCTGGAGCAAGCAAGCGAGCAGTCTGAATATGCAGAAAAGAAGTTCACCTCTTACAACATTTGGGTTTGTGGAGGTCATATCATTAACATATCCCTACACACTTTCTGTCACAGCATAACTGGCAGCAAAGCTGAAGTGGATGCACTAGTGCTGCATGTGGCAGATGTTGTTGTTCCTTTGAGGTGAGACTATTGTGATGTGCACCAGAGGGCCAGATTACGAGTAAAGCCCCGCTGCCCTGTCTGAATTATCTGCCAATGAATCAGGTGCTCTCTGGCTCAGCACCTCTGATGGCAGCAAATTACTGTGACAAAGTAGCACTGGGCAGCTGTCAGGCATGAGCTCTCATCACACACTATGCTCTGATGGCAGTGCAATCGCATTACAGGTTCATCAGGTCAAAGCAGACCCTCTCGCTCCGTCTCCCTCCATCCCCCCTCTCTCTATCTCACATTGACAAAAAGAGGAAGGATATGTCTTGATAGATCCAGGTTGAGCATTTGAGTGTTTTTGTGCTAGGTATGTCAGTAGCTGTAGCACAAAATGGGACTTGATGCAAAATGTGTTCACATCGATGTTCAGTTAACCAAGGCGGAAGCTCATCACACAAACTGCACCTGGGCTGTGTGTGAAACACATATCAGTGGAGTGATGGAAACAGAAACAGAGGTGTCAAAAATCTCAGGACTAAAGTGCAAGGTCATGATCAGTAGCAGACATAAATCTTAGTTTGAGGCTCCAGTGCAATTTAGAATTTCCTGTTTCATATCTTGATTTTTTTTTTTTCTTCTCTTTTTTTTTTAGACACAAGGAAATTGCTATACACATTTCACATTTGCCACATAACTTGTTGCCAGGGTTGCCAGATCAGAGCAAGCATATATTGTTCTTTTACTAAAGTCCTGAAAAAGGTCTCAGGTCGTTACACATTATGTCAGACAAGTGAATATCTGGCTGTAATGAGAATAAAAAAAAAAACACTCTGGTTTAAGAAGGCAGACAAAAATCACATGCAAAACTGGACACCAGTTATTTTCCTTAGCTTAGTACATCTGGAAAATGTATCTAGACATACTTCCTATTTTTTTTTTTTTTTGTACTGACCTCTGTATTTTTCACAGACTTTCCAGGGTCATAGTGGTATGCTTAATATTTAGTTTAAAAAAAGAAGAAAAAAACTTCCACTTTATGCCATACCCACTCTTGGTTTAAATCTGAATACAGATACACATATAAAAATAAACAGTGGCACTGCATTACCAGGGGAAAAGAGCACTTGATTGTAGGAAGGTTAGGTTTCGTGCATATCAGACATTTCACTTAAAATGCACCCTAAATACAACTGAAATGGTTTTATATAGCTTAGTACATCAAGTCCATAGTCTAGTCACACACAAGATCAATACCGTCCCTGACTGCTAATCTAAGATACAAGATATTAGCCAGTGAAATGTCTTCAATTTGTATCTGATTCTCCTACTAAGATGATTGAGATTCTCTGAAGAGAAAAAGAAATAAATAAAGGAACCATCCTCAGTTCACCTGAGGAGAGGAAAAAAAAATAGTAAATCGCTTCAAAAGGCCACCTTGTTCACATGGGTGAAAAGGGTAAGTGCTGTCAGGAGCAGATATCTAAGTCAAATGACAGAGAATGCAAAGAATGGGAAAGAAAAGCTTTCACTTGCACAATTTTATTCCTCTTATAGGAAAGCCTAGTGCTCAGGGTTAGAGTGATCTTTACCTTGCTTTCATTAAAGTGTAGTTGCAGAGCTTACAGCCCCTTGAAAATGGAAAGGTGCTCAAGATAGTTACTTACATTGAAAGCCAGTAAGAGAAGAATAAGAGGAGCATGGCGGGAATATGTATGACTGCGAGCAATAGCTGACCTTTGGTTTATGACATTACAACAATTCAAAGTCAAAGTAAGCCAAACTTTTGCTGGAGTAACTAGGCAATCCTTATAGGTCGGTATGCTCATAAGAAATTAGTCTCTATGAATGAAACACTATGAAAGCATAAAGGCATTTTCTTTTCTGTTATGCTTTCATGATCCAGTGTGTTTGTTGAATTTCTATGTGCTCAAAATTGAGAACAGAAGTGAAACAAGTAGCATCACTGCCTCCCAACTCCAGGGTCCCTGGTTCTCTTATGATCTTTCTGTACGGATTTGTGCTGGTTCTTCATGTAGGTTTCTTCCAGTTTCCTGAAACTTCCAAAAAACATGCTGGTTGGTAAATTGGTGTCTCTAAAGGGCATCTAGGTGTCAGTGTGGTAATATGCAGCATGTACTCCCATCTCAGACCCTTGATTCTCTATCTTCCAGCACAACCCTGACCAGTGGTTACTGGTAATGAATAAATGAATGAATGAACCTAAATATTGGCTCAATATCACAGAAATGTCAGAAAGACTGTATATATATTTCCATGCTCTTGATATGCACCATTTAGTCTAAGAGGGGGGGGGGGGAATAACTGGCTATAGATACTGGTAATTCTTCACAATGTTGGCTGACTTTCTTGCTTTGTCCTTGAAGAACTCTGTAGATCAAACTTAAGCAGAGACTATGTGAACTCCATCTGAATGCATTTATCATGCTGCTGTTTTGCTTGTATGTATAGAACATAATTCAAAAACTGCAGATAAGACAAAGATATGTATCATGTTTTCTTTGTATTTTGAAGAGCACAGAGCAGTAAATCAAAGTCAGAGATGTCAAATCGTTGTTAAATTTAGCTCAGACTACAACCACAAAAAAAAAAAAAAAAAAAAAAAGTTTAGGAAAAACGACAAGTGTTTTAGTTAACAAAAAAAAATAAAAATGAAGAAGATAGTAATGTCTAATCAGTTATGAGAAGAATAAAATACACAAGGTTATGTGTTGAGAATCCCAAAAAGGTGACTGTTCTCCATTACTCGTATGCAAATGAAAAGCATTAGAATTGTGGGGGAAGACACTTGAAAGGATTAAATTACTTAACTGATTTAAGGTAATTAAACAGGAAAAATTGTCAACAAAATGAAAATTAAAAACTAAACGACAGTGAACATGACCTCCAGTGCCACTAGACTTTTTAATTTAATTACTTTAGTTGCAGATGACAATCGCAGAGAGAGAGGCTGTGAATAATCTGTAGCAGAATGCATTTCACAAGTCATCATTCACAGCCTAGTTCTGAGCAGAAACTATCTAATATCCAGGGTTTTTGTGGAGTGTTAGAGTGTTAAAATCAAGGTCTAGGCTTTACTGATTGTTCACCTGCAGGCACTCGGTCACATCTCACTGCTACCTGTCATGATACAGCAGCTGAGGGAAGACAGAGACCTGAGGATGTAGAATCCTTGAAACATTTTATACATTAAATATGAATATGTTATTCATCCATTCCGATTTCTATTTTTTACAGTTATATTACATTTTCATTACCCATTTATTACCCTATTTAACGATAAGTTTACTTACAGATATGCTGCAATATTGTGTGTGTTGTCAAAGATATATATGATTAGCAAAAGACATCATAAAATAGGGTGGAGTTCAATCTAAGGGTGTGTAATAATGGTTGTTTCGTAGAGGTGTGGTCAAGATTCCATAATCATGATGCCTCCTATTATTCTAAGTTCAGGGTGGCAGCTACCAGGAGACAAACTGTTCTTGATTCAGAAGCAGTAGAAATCTCTGTGAAAATAAAAGAAAATTACGCCCTTTACAACAGGCAGACAGGATGACAGACTTCAGAATTGAAAATGAAGATTAAAGAAAATGACTCCTGAAGAGAGCACAAGAGTTCAGTTAGGCAGTCAGATACCGTCTGGGCTGAGATTTTGGTGTGGTTTTTTTTTGGCATTACGACAATGAATTAAAAAAAAAAAATACAGGTTAATAGCATTGAATGTAATGTAATTTTCGACTGACAGCACAGAGTCGTCAGAGAAGGGCTGAGGTGTAGCTGACTCAGAACAAAAAAGAACTCAAGAGCTATACTATTAGTTAGCTGCCAGCATCCTACTGAATTGAGTTGTAATTGCTTTTTAAAAGTTTTATTGTGAACAACGGATTCCAAAAGGCATATCTCATGATTTTTTTTTTTTTTTTTTTTTATAGAAGCGCGCACTTGTTTTTGTGACATTTAATTAGCTGAGGTTGTGAATTTGCAGCACTTCATGTTACTGTCAACAACTGACATTGTGATCACGTGAAACGTTTTGAAAAAGCTCAACGTGTTTGAACTTACACGTCCACATGCGGATACACATGCCACACATGGCGATGACATTGGCGATGCTCAGAGCTCTGCCACATTCCGGGCTCATCACGCATCTCTTGGTACTCATGCAGCACCGCATGCAGCCGTTTGGTCCCGAATCGGCGCGCTTGGTCTCGGAGTAGCCCCTATCCACGTTGCTCGTGTGCTGCTGTGTTACGACATCAGGGTAGCCCTTTTTCATATACTCTTCCTCCATGGCTAGCGTCCAGGCTCAGGTCTGTTGGAAAGTGTGAAGGAGAAGGGCAGTGACAGACTCTAGGGCAAAAAAAGCAATCGATAGTAATTATGTTACACTATCTGAGGCCATCCTTTCATTGTCATTAAGTGATATGGAAATTGGTCGATAGTATATGGATCATCGAGCTGCTATCTGCACGCTGCTGTCATACACTGCGTCTTGGCAAGCCCCCAAAAGGACACCCAAAACCTTCAAGGGCAATTAGCTACATATCTGACTGGCTTCAGTAGTTTCTTTTCCAACTGTGACACAAGCATTCGAAACAGGCAAAGCAATTTCGCAAGGTGGGTCACCTCCTTGAGTGTTTTGTCTCATTTTAGTTCTATGACTCAGAAATCACATAACACATAACCATTAAAAACGGCACTCGGATAGCCGTCTCTTACCTCTGTGGATTTGATTCATTAACTTTAGCTCTGGGCTAACTACTTTATTACCATAGCATTACAGGTGTAGAACAATGAAGACACTATCTTCAATTTTTGAGCTTTGTATTTTTTCTGCAATCTCACCATGTATGAAGAAGGCTATAGGAAAGACCCAAATGATGAAACAGCAATGCACTTTACCTTCCAGAGAACGGTTAAGACTTTATGTGTGTTATTTTTCTTGAATTGTTCTTAGGCCCTTGCGGATGCTAT
Organism: Hemibagrus wyckioides; assembly: GCF_019097595.1. Classification (NCBI taxonomy): domain Eukaryota; kingdom Metazoa; phylum Chordata; class Actinopteri; order Siluriformes; family Bagridae; genus Hemibagrus; species Hemibagrus wyckioides. Next base: position 11,394,015 of record NC_080711.1, read on the forward strand.
TTTTTCTTTCTTCCTTTTTTTTTTTTTAAAGAAATCGAATTAGCTGGAATTAAAATCCTCAATCACACTGCTGTCACAGAAAGAGAGAGCACAGAACACAATACACAAGAACTGAGCCGTATCAACTATTCTTTATTTACCTCTCGAGCTTCCTCTTTGTCTTCTTTTTCACCCTTCAAGTGTGCTCCAAATGAACCAGACAAAATCCTTTCACATTATCCTCTGTTCTACCTTCGCAGCTTTTCTGTTGCTGATAGAGTTACTCTTTAGGGCAGTGCTTCTCTTTAAATCACGGAACAGGCAAAATACCTGGTCTGGCCCTGGGTTGATGTACCTGTGAGGGTGTGTATTCAGGTTTTTCCAGCCTGTCCGCTTTGAGCGGCCCCATTTTAATGTTTCCTGCATATTACAGATTCCTGTGATCTTGATTTGTTTTTATTATTGTCACCAGACAGTGCTAATTTTAGGTGGTGGAAATGTACCTAAAGTGGAGGAAAATGTACCTAAAAGCAAACATTTTGATGACATTCTGATTCTTTCAGAGTAGCCTGCGATTTAGCTCAAATGGAAAATAGTGCCTCTTCACTGGAATGAAAATCAATACTGGGTTTTCACACACTCTCAGATGTTAATTAATAAACCCAATTTAGTTGCAAACTGCTGAAACTGGTGGCAAAATGAAGTGAGAGATGCGTCCATCTGGTCCAAGAACTCAAAGTTTTCTGTCTGCAGTTCATGTACTCATCACTCTAAACCAATTGGCCTGTATTAAAGAAGCTTAAATAGACCAGACTAATAAATGTTATGAAACAATTGCCAAGCTGACCCATTTAAAAAAAATTTGTGACTCCATTTCTTAATAACATAACATCAAACATAAATCGAAATAGCAACACAGAATTATGATATAAGTCACAATGTCTCATTCCTTTAGTCAAATCCCTTTTGCTAAAGTTAACAGGGCATGATGGTTAAAGCATGGACGCTGTAAACCATGGCCAGTAAAGTTAAACTCAAATGTTATTCAACAGGAAGTAATTCTCTGCAGTCCATGGAGCTCAAAAATGTTTTTCTAGTACTGGCCTGCCCACAAATACATAAACCAGAAGGTACAGCTGTGCCAGATGTCCACACACAACCGGCAACAGCAGTCACGTTAGTTTTTCCCCATATGGCCTGTATTGCTACTGGACACAATGGCTTTGCTCTCCATATGAGTTGAACATGCACCATTTCATCTCCATTTCAGTCTTAACTTAGGGTTTTCTTTCTTTCTTTCTTTCTTTCTTTCTTTCTTTCTTTCTTTCTTTCGGTTTTGTTTACCACTATACAAAAGATTAGTTCAGGATTTCTCAGAGGTTTTTGCACTAATCCAACTATTCATATTCATCATTACATTAAGGCAAGCATGTACATATATGCAATTACAAACAAATTGTATTTTGATTGTTTACTGGTACCACAGAGTTTCTCATACTTTCCACTTCAATTTGGATTAAAATTTGCCACTTTACAGGCCTTCTTGCTTTTTGACTCTTAGAGGTTTGGATCAATCCCATTCAATTCAAACTGACCGGTCAAATAAGCAAAAAAGAAAAGAAAAAAAACCCACCTATAAGAACTTGTTAAAACTATACAACACAATAACTTTGATAATGGTGTGGTTGTGTGGTTTCCACCACAGTAATAAAAAATAAATAATTCACTGATCCCCTGGTTACAGTTCACGAACCCCACTCTGAGAACTGTGGGAACTGATGGAATGTACCATAATTAGGAGAACTCTGAGTCTTTTTGTGGCCTTATAACTCTTTGAGTAAAGCTTCACATCAGCAGCATTTCCAAAGCAACACACAGATCGATTCAGATAAGCTTTTATTTTCCCAACAAGGTGAAAAAGCCATCATGGTGAAAATCACCCATCAAGGTGAATGTTCTTGTTTACTCCAGTCTTTATTAGCACTATGCTTAACATTTCCAGCATCATTGAAACAAACTGCACTGAAGATAATGCCTTTGCAATTTGTGGCTTGTATACAGACTAAGAACACAATGAGCTGGCGTTTATCTTTTATGACACTTCCATTTAGTACCTTTAATAATTTGTCCTTCTGGAGAAACACTAGAAGGTTCTATGTAGAACCCTAAGCCAGAGTGGGTGGGACTTTACGTTACTTGGAAGTTGGAAGGCATCAACGTGTTTGAATGCTAGCATGAATGCTGTTTACTAATCTGGGTCCAAGAAACTTGAGTTCAGAAGCCAGTTGAAACATTTTGTGAACAAATTCGGATTACAGAAATAGCTGTAGATACAGAATATATGATTTATTACCTCCAATTATATACAAACTGTTACCATAATTTTGTGACATATTCCTGCCTCCTCCATTTTTTTACAGGGATATTTGTAGGTATCAAAGTGCTGCTGTCTAAGACACTAGCTAATAGGACAGTAACAGCAGCAGTCAGTGTTTCTCCTTCAGAGCAGAATCTAAGCACATCGTTTTTAGGAGGTTGAGAACATTTAGAAGGTCAATGTGATGAAAACCTGAGTTGTTGAAACCAAAGGACCAAAGGACTTAATACACTGTAAACATTGTTCATTTTTCAAAGGGTCCCACTGCCTTCCCAGTCCATAAAGCTGATTTACAGAAACCAAGCTGCGAAAACAGCCAATTTTGGATTTCTTGCTATAAAAATGAATATTTTTTCCAGTCATTTTACAACGGTTTATCCCCACCTAGTCCTGATGAAGTCAGCAGCAGTTACTGGAGCGAACGTTTTTACAATAAGTCGTAAAAATGTGTTCACCCTGGCTGTCATGAAACCAAATATACCTCTACAAACGCATCCAAAAAACCATGATGAGTAGCTGAAGGCTGTGTCACAAAGTTTCTGTCATCAGGACAGAAGGACAGAATGAATACTAGGCTATTGCGCATCTCAGAGTTTCTTACACAACAGATCATTTTAGGTGTGAGGTGACTATCCAATCAGAATAGAGCTTATTTACATATAGCAGTCTTAAAGACACGGCAACGCAAACAGCCTGTTTAAGTCTGTTTGATAAAAAGAGCATCCCATAGTGGACTCAAGAGAATAGTGAGGATCCATGTGAGAGATGTTTTTACGAGAAGAATCAGGGCCGCAATGCACAAGCCAGAGTTGGCAGACATAAGATCAGAAAAAACACCAGAACAAAGAAATGTACAAGGGGAAGAAACCACAGAAGCAAAGTCAGGGTCATACTCAAAGATCAGTCGAATAAACACCAGCTCAGAACATACTCAAGTGACTTAAGGAAACAGCACGTTTTTACTAGTGCCAGGTTTGTGTACTTTAGTTATATATCAGTGTGTGTCCAATCCTGTCCACAAAGAGGGATTATCACTCTTGTCAAGCAGGAGCCACACCTAATTTCACCTGTTTAATCAGTAGATCTTGTATTTCAATATAAGGACTATCAGATGTGGCATCTGCTTGTCTGGACTGAGGACCTGCACCAATAGCGGCACTTTGCCGATAAGATCAGACACCCCAATATACAGCGCAAACAGGAAATGAAGGCGAGCTGAAAATTCAGGAGAGGGTGCCCTCTGGTGGCGTGGTGGAGAAGTCTTTATGACAGACGTTGCAGATAGGCTAGAAAATTGTTGATTTATGACCGTTTGAAATACACACGAATTTTATAAGTTGACTTCTGGGAACAACAAACAAATAATGTAGGGCATGGGATGTTTATCCATCCAATAAAGCATGGGTCCTGCTAGTTTGAAATCACTAGTTTCTTTTCCTCATTAATATGCCTGGAATGTGTCATCTACATAACCTGCATCATACTCTTACTGTTTATCCAGTAAACACCTGTAAACAATCTAGTTGGACTTATATATGATTCATGGTCAATGTTTGTCAGGGAAACAGTGGCTGGTTTGTTCTGGCTGCCCTGCAACATTATTCATTCAACATTAAAGGCTGCAGTCCACTCGAGTCTGTACTCAGACATGCTAATGTGGTGTTGCGAAACACAGACAAGCAATCCAGGGTTAATTGCTTCAGAGCAATGGGGCCAACTATACAGATAACACATCCCATCTTGTCCTGAAAAGCTCTGTCAGAGACGATGGCGAAAAGTCTACATGATTATTAGATGATAGTGAATTTTTTTCCACTACTCATTCTTGCAAATAAGAACAGACAATCACCAGCTCAGACAAAAGCATTAAAGGAGTGAGAAAGCTGATGGCGGTGCCTAACAATTTATTTTAGCCTTCCATTGTTATCAAGATGCGATTCCTTACTTTTTGGCAGCTTCAGTCTTCATTATGTAGCAATTTGCAGTGATTCCGCTAAGTAGCCTCCAGATCACACACACAGTGTGGCAGAAGACTGTGATATCACAGCTGACTAGGCTCAAGCACATCAAATTGAACTGTATTACAGCAGTGGGAATCGATTTTAGCTCATGGAAACAAAAGCAGTACTTCAAGCAGCTATGCTAACAGAGCCGAGTTCCTGCTAGAGGCTGTAAGGAAGAGTTATGAAGGATATTGTGGTGCCGTGGAGACTGGGAAGGTGGACAGCATAGTTTATTCTGTAAGAAGGGGGCATTCCCAAGAGAGGGCATCCACTGTAGCATATCACATGGAATGGCAGCCAGCTTCCAAAACACTTCTATTTTAGCATGACCTCTTTCCCTGGGGCTGGATTTCATAAAGCAGCAATTCTTCAATAGCTTAGAGAGGATAAAAGCGATTTGAAAATGGACGAGTATAGGTGTTACAGGTGGGTACTGCACAGTCAGTGTGCATGTATGTGTGGGTGAAGCCTCCTGATACTCCATAAATACACATGGATTCAGAATAACCTTTATTCTTTTCACTATGTAAATATATGTCCATGTTATTACAATGTTCATGCCAGTATATGGTTTTCTAAGCAGGAAGAAGCAGAAGAAGAAGGAGGAGGAGGAAACAGTTGGAAATGAAAAATGGTTCGAGATGTTAACATGCTGTCTAACTCAAACGGCAATAAAGTCCAAGCATGTGTTTGATATATTGCATTGTTTGATCTTTACAGGAATGGGAAGAATAGTCTGATGAGCGACCTCGGTGTTTCACGTTGCATCATAAAAAAGAAAAAAGAAAAAAAAAGAATTGATGGGGAAACGAGAAAGAGCTTGTTGCACCATTATGATCGAAAACAAATCTGAATACATAAAGGCAATAGAACAGTGTATATGGTGGCTAAATGTCTGTCAAGGTCCCCAAGTTCATGCTTGTGCTGAGCTACGGTCAGCATTTTAATGATATACTTTTGCAAAAATTTCATGAAATCTGTGGACCCACTACAAAAGTGTAGGCAATGGTCGGATGTCATGAGACAGACGGTTATCGTGTCTCTGAAACACTGAGTGATTGATTGATGTCCTAGATAACATCATCCCACAATTGTTTTCACCTTGTCAGTGCAGCTTATTTCAATCATTAACCTCTGTCAGTCACTCAAACTCTTTCATCACGGCAGTTATGTAACACGAGCCACCCCTAACGAAGGAGACTCAGCACCTAAAAAATCCTGCTACTGTTGTGGATGCAGCTAAAACTGATCAAACGGGGCAGCTGGGATATAAAAGGAAGGCTGAAATAAATCTATTCTCTTAGCTGCACAGCCTGACTCTGAAGGGAGAGCTGCAGAGATGGCAGCCGTCAACAGGCCCTTCGCCTCATCTATCAAAGGGGAGAATGCGTTGTTAGTGAGGGAGAGTACACATCACACTGGGGAAGTGCTGAATGACTGCTGATTTATGGACCGAGACTGACAGTGGCAAGCCTGCAAGCAGGAACCACTCTCTCCAACACCTGAGCTCCAAAAGAGATGGAAATAGAAGGAGGGAAGAGAGAGGAAGAGATTGAGAGAAAAAGATAAACAGTGTGTTTCTGAATGAGAGAGAAAGAGAGGGAAGGGAAAGGGAGGGAAGGGGGGGGCAGTCCAGCGAGTCTTAAACACATCCACACACAAATGGATATAAAAAGATTGCAGGCTTGGGTTTTAATTTTAGACCTGCTTCGGAAATATGAGATTTAAAAAAAAAAAGTGGCTTGGAAAAGTTGAGAACATACACGAATGATTCATACCAATATGTTGTAGGCGGACCCAAGTTTTAAGTGATGCCTATGGGTCATGCAGCAATGATGAGGAAAGTCAGGCAGCAGACAATGGCCTGATGGGAGATTTATTGGCAGCTGTGATGCCTGGGGCTGAAGCTCATGGGAGACTGTGCTTGTATGCACTGATAGAGAGACTAGCAGGCTAATAAAGCAGCAGGATGGAGCTACAGGGCCCAGGGCCAGCTTCTCTAAATGCCTGGGGAGTGTGCTAGTTTGGTATTTGGGTATGTAATACATCTTTACACTGAAACTCAGCAGGGTTTTTTGTAGACAAACCGGCACATGAGAATGTCTGAATTATTGATGTCTGGCGTGGCTGACTCACTCATTCAAAGCCCACCGAACCAAATGCCTAGTGCTGCAAATATGAGCCATGCAAATTTAATTATTTAATGATGAATTGGGAGGGTGGTATGGAATATGTACAGCCACGTCAGTTATATATTCTACACCTCCGGCATCTTATTACTTATTCTGACCCTGCCTGGACAGATTTTTTTTTTTAAACTCCATTAGGCACATGTTTCTCTGAGGCACCTTAGCAAGAAAGTGATTGTTGAGTGTAAGATAGAAGCATGAAAAAAAAACAACCAACCCACCAGGTGAACAAAAAAAGAAACCCTTCCCCGATAATTCATGGGTGATTAAATCGGGAAATAAACATTTTTAGCATCACTGAGCTCTTAATGTGCAATACAGGGTTCCACTTCCACAACCTGACCTTTTTATATGGTCTTCCTTCAAACAGAGTATCATTCATAGCCTCAAAGGGCCTCATAAGCTCAGAGATTTTTTGTAGTCAGACAAAGAAAGCTTCAATACACTAACAAGCAGCTTAGGTTCAAAAGGATCTTTGTGGCTCATACCTCTATTTCTTTGTAGGTTCTTGCTCTGTAATCCAACTGAGAAGTATGTTGTCCAATACATGAGAAAAGCTCCACAAGATGCCTAGGACTCTATATAAATCCATAAATAAAGCAGGATTCAACTTTCTCTTCAAAGTCATCATGATCAAGCTCTGAAGCTTGGAATTGTACAGCTTCTAAGATAAATGGCGCGTGTAAATGAGCTAGATGATATGGTTAATGTGTCATAGCACACCTATGACTGTCTGTTGCTTCTGTGACCTTCTGTTTTTTTTCCCTGAAAGATATGCACAAAGCAGATGGGGTCGGCTCACATTAGAGCATTCGGATTGCAACAGATCAAAAAAAAAAAAAAAAAGGTTTTGTTTATGCAACTTGTTTTAAGGCCATGCAATTTCATCAGCCACTGTGCTAATTGCATGTTCCGCTCATCAGTGACCTAAAAGAGCAGAGGCTCTCTACTTCATTAATGTACCCTGTGCCCTAGCTCAGATTACTTCCCTTCCCTTCTATGCCGTGTGTGTGTGTGTGTGTGTGGTTCATTAATTCCTAGCCTCGCACTGGACCCATCTTATCCCTCTTTCAGCCACAGTCCTTTATATGCACTGGGATTGCTTTATCTAGGAAATGCATTCAAGGTCATAACTGCAGACGTTTCTTATATGAGTAACACGGAATAATTGTAAACTCTACCTTTGAGAAAGTGATACACTATTTCTAAAAAATTTTTCCCTGAAGTAGAAGCAACACTTATTTGGGTTCAATTGAATGACATGAGAGCACCTGCACCCTGCATTGGATGAAATATTAATTCCTATTTCTTGTCTAATCCACTTTGGCTGAGATTAATTGTGACAGGTTGTCTGGCGTTCATTTCAGCTACCTGACAGCTGAGCTTCTGTAGGTTTACTGAAAATGTGTGCTTCCCTTCATGTGAGATCAAAACTATACAAGGCTAATGTTTTTTTTTTCCCTCTACCTTGTTAATATTCATATGCTATTTGATAGTAGTCCATGAAAATACCTTTGATTCATTGATACATTCATTTATTCATTCATTCATCTTCAGTAACCACTTTATCCTCATCAGGGTCTGCGTAGATCTGAAAAGCCTATGCTGGGAGTCCATCACAAGCCATCATGCACACACTCATTCCTACCTAGGGTCATTTTAGCATTGACCTACTGGCCTACTGTTTTCGGGTAGTAGGAGGAACCTGGAAAACCCAGAGGAAAACCAAGTATTTGAATATTGAATACATATGCCATTAAATAAAAGTCATAAACGAAATCTCACAAATGTAAATCTTATAGGGATTTGATGCTACATAGGCCAAAGTGTGCTTATGGAACTCAGAAATAGCAAGATAAAAATCTGATTTGAATATTTGTGAATATTAGAATTAAAGAAAGGATTCACAAGCAGTCAGTCAAAATTCACTCAACTCTGCCTCACTTCACTTCACTTTGTGGTCATGGATGTGAACATGACCTTCCAGTCTGTGATTAGATAAATGATGAGTTTGACCACTCTAAAAGCATCTACTATTCTGGAGAGCTTGACCTTTAGCCTAATTTACATCAAATCTGTATTTTTCAAATTTCAATGAGAAAGATTTACCAGGTAACCAATATTTATATTCAAATATTTTTTATCAGCTTCCAAGCTTCATAACACCCACACATACTTATTTACTATAAACTACTAGACATTTTCATAATTCGGTTAGTTCAACAGCCTCCCTCATGATGGTCAAATTTCATTTCGCGTTTCAAATAGGAAACCTTCACACAGTTCTAAAAGGATGCTCTCAAACTCGTGTCCAAAGAAATTGTGAGTGTCTGCTTTATTTAAAGGTCCAGTTATCTTGCTTTCCACACAGAGTGAGACTTAATATAACCTATTTTAAATTTCTAAGTTGGAGCTTATTTTCATTTGGGGTTTCATTTATTCTGGATTTGGTCTTGTAGAAATAGGTCTATATGTAGAATAGTTTTATGCCTCTAAAAGTGAAAATCCTAAGAGACTGGATTAATTGCTCTAGATTGAAGAAGGAGTACAAACTAACAAAATCTCAAATACTTGAAATCTTATAGCCTTGTAGAGTTTTTGAAGGACCGTGTGACAGATTATCATTTCTGTGAACTGTCCAAGCTCAACCCCAGGAAGGCAATGAGTCAATCCCTAAGTTGGGTTGAATGTTAGGAGTCTGTAAGCAAAGTAGCCACAGTGATTGAAGAAGTTATTAATCTTCTCTCTTATCTGCTGTTGTCTCAGTCGTTTGTTCCCCTCAGGCCACAGACAGTGCAACAAAGGAACTCCAGCATGGAGCTTTTAATGAACACTGAGATGGCCAGCATCAGCTTCTCCACAGGGCCTAACTTTTATATTAAATCTGTTATTGATTGCAGTAACTTTGTTATAGTTATAATTTAAGTTTGGCTCGATGTTTTTAAAGGTTGTGAGAACTAGCGCTCGAGTCGACATTAATGTTAACAGTTTCATATCATCCCTGAAGGCTGTCCGTCTTTTTTCACCAAGATGACACAAAATGGATACTGTGAATTTATGAGTGCCTTAAGAGGCTCAATTTTTTCCAGAATACTGTAAGTCTATTGAATCGCTATTATCCCACCATTACTGGGAAAGCTAAAGAACAGCAAGTTCCCTTTTTGTAGCTTTTGTCTCTCTCGTCAGTCCTTCTCCAATTAGGCTTTTGTTATCCTTCTGTAGCTGTCTTGTGGGGGCCTGCTGATGAGTTGTAATAGTCACACTTAAAAGGAACTTTTGCTGAATGATGCCCATTCAATACTTGTTAACATAGTAATAAACCTTTCATTGCTCATGAATGTCTGAATAAAACTATAGTGGCAGTTGTTTCAGAGAAAAGAGAGAAATTGTCTTTCTCTGAATTCAACAAAACAGGCAAAAACAAGCTACCAAGCCTATGCCTCTTATCTTCTACTATTTTCAATGCAACACTAAGATCACTATGTTCTCAGATTCCTTTTTTTGTACACCTTCTCCAACCTGCCCCACCAGGCTTACAACATTTTCAAACATGAAGCCTGTATCTAGCTAGTGTATGACACTCGTAAAATATAAAAAAATAAAAACAATGCAGCATAGAGAACTCCTCTTTCTTCTGAAGTGTGGCGAGCTGGAGGTAATCTAATGGCCCTTCTGAGAACAAGTTTATTTGCTATTACTCAGCATAAAATATCCCTGACTGATCAGGCACTAGTTGCTTGTTGAAGCACATGTAAATGATTTCTATATAATGAGAGCAGTGAGGACAGCAAGAAGGTGGGCAGGCAGTGAACAGTGAAGATACTATTGAATGGATGCAGGGAAGATGTCTTATACCATTAAGGCAACAGTATCCCGTGGTGGAGCAAGCAGCGTGATTGAATCAGTGCTTTTTTCATCTATCATTGAATGCACCGTGGTGAAATTGTGTATGGATATTAAAAGGCTGTTGAACTATGAAGGTGGGAAAATGGTGGTTATGCCAGTTTTGCTCTTATAAATAAACGCTTTCCCAAACCGCATGTGAGGTCTGGGAAATGAGTCGGGGGAAATATAAGAAAAGGCTTGTGTAGTAGTATTTAAATATGCTCCCTTTGCATCTTATGCACATCCATCATTTGAATAAGCTGCTTTCCTTTACTGTGCTGTAATATTGTATATCAGCTCAGAGGAACAGGATGACTGGAAATGGTTAAACTGTGGCATTTGTATCACTTCAGGCTCATAGTAGTTATTTATTCAAGGGCTCAGAATGTGCCTTCTTAATGTACAACGTTTCTCTGTGTGTCATCCACAGAGACCAGATGCACACATCGTGTATACATTGCAGGCCCTCAACCCAACGCAGAGGCATTCGACACCTCTCAGACACTCTGTGAAAGAGCGGGAGTGCTAATTTGTTTTTATGTTTTTTTCATAAAAATTTTAAGAAGGATTCAAGTGAGAGCTCCACTGAGAAGGAGAAATATTTATCAGTCTGATGATTCATAGGTTCTGTTAACACCATGGGTGTTTTATCCCAGTGAGCTGGCATTTTCCAAGTTTCAATATGCAGCTTGGCTACACAACCATCTCGGGGACAGTGCTGCGTCTGTGAAGGATGATTTCTCTCCGAAGGGAAATCGGATCTTTCCACTGAGGTGCACTGTTTAGTAGCAGTGGAGCAAGACTGATTCTAGGATATCACATTGTGGAAGTGCAAAAGAGTGGAGGGAGAGAAAGACAGACCATGTCCATGACCAAGTTTGTATACAAGCATATGTGAAGTAGGCACACTTTAGACTCTAGAGGGGTGAGATTATCAGAAGAAACATCTGTGCCACATTAGAACAGCAGCCGCAGTGGGAGATAAACCAAAAGAGCTCCAACACTAATGAGCTGCCTGCATGGAGCTACAAAAACAAGCTCGAAACCCAAAAGTGCTAATCAGACACTTAGCATGGGGCATTTACTGGGCCTTTGCTAAAAGTCTGTGGGGACAATATAAGTTCTTAATAGATAAAAAAAAAACAGTGTGTACTATTGTTATTATTAAGGTGAGACATTAAACACAACAGGTTGGGTGAATGAGTGTCTTTATTCTACTGTTGGGTTGTTGTTGTTTTTCTAAAATTCCTTATGACATGAACTGGGTAGCTGAAAAGAAGCTACACGCTCTTCATTTTCACCTTATGAGAAGCAGCTTTATATCCTTTATTATAACAATATACATTTATTTCAGTTTCTAAACAAGCTTTCGGAGCTGTTCTATTATGCCTCTGAGCTATTCCATTTGGTCTGGTTTATTCTAATGGAAAGCAGAAATTGTGGCTTTGGGTTTCTCTAGACCAAATAACAGAGTTCGGCTTGACAGGCAGGAAATTGAGATGAAGTCGACTAAACAGCTAGCATGTAGGCTATTCATATTATCTGTCTTGATTTGTATTCAACTGGCTTGTTTCATCAGCTAATAAAACGGAAGTCTAGTCTTTCTTTTAGATGATTGTCATTTCCGAACCTCTGTCTGACATGGAATGAGGATAGGTAAAGCCCTTTGTAGATGATATATCCCCACTGCGCTGAGCTCAATATGGAATGTAAAACAGTAAATGGACCTCTCTTAAATATCAAATAAAATGTGTGACATTCTTATCTGCCTCAAAAACAAGTGAATCAACACAAAATTGCCACCTATATCAGGAATCACCAAAATAGTACAAACTCATTCCAGTACCGAAAACCAGCCTGATTTAAACAAATACAAAAGAATTATAAATAATGGGTCGAGATTTGAGGTTAATCATGCACATTGGACCACAACATGAAGTAATGCTCTTCCTGTCTTGTGTTGTAGGTCAGTAGAAGGTGGTTAAATATGGACAGAGATAATATTTCCTTTGCATTAGACTTAGACTTGATTTTCCAGTATAAGCAGCTCCCTCAGCATCTCCATATCAGCAACTAGTCTAGGCAAGTGAGTCTTGGTACCCACTACAATGCTGAGCTACAGACTTATTTCTACTTATTATACTGTACTGCTCACCAGGCTACGTAGAATGGTATTCAGGCAGGTATGGAACGTTTCAGACATACAGTGGAACCTCGGCATACGAATACCCTCCCTTACGAATTTTTGCCTTAAGAATTTAAATTTTGCATCAGCATACAAAGCATTTTCAGCATACAAATGAAACAAACCTTAAAAAATGTACGTGTGGGAAGTCAACCGAAGCGAGTTTGCGAATTTTACGAAGTTTTTTTAGTCAGTGAAAGCTGTTACGAAAGAGTCAACCCACGATACCAACGTTGCCTTCACCATGCATTAAAAAGCTATGTGATTTTTTGGGTGTTTTTTGTTGACAGATTGGGTGATCTATTCTATTTTTAGCCCAAGCTTGGTGGCACGACTTCCTTGACATAGTATGCTTGACTTGGGTCAGTTCTTTGTAAGCAGCCACACAGTTTACATACGCTTTTTATTGGTAATATTTTTGTGTGGCCGGAATGGATTATCTGCATTTACATTATTTCTTATAGGAAAAATCGTTTCGCAATACAAATTATCGCCTTAAGAACGAATTCAGTTCGGATCCTGAGGTTCCTCTGTACTATATTCCCACAACTAGATGCCCTCATGCCCCCTAAACTTTGAATCTTTCATCCTATTAATAGTCATATACCATTCTTATCTGATTTTATACCCTCAAAAGTGATCCAGTTGCTTCAAAGCGATCATCTCCCAAACTGTTGAACTAAACAGTGACCAGTCATCTCAGACCTCAGACTATATTCTGCAGAAGAAAGTATTTAGCAAACAGAACAGGACTTACTGAATTAAACACTGATTATTTCCCAACTTTTGCTGGCGTGAACTTAAATAAAGAGACGATTGCGAGGTATTTAAAAACTCAGACAGAGACAGATGATTGATGATTTAGCATTAATGGCAGTAATGATGTTTTTCTATGAGTAAAACAGGTTATAAATGAAGAGGTCTTCAGGTCATCTTTCAGTGGAGTTGGATTGAATGCAGTTTTTCTCCTGTTTCGCTTTTAAGATGAACCAGAATAGTAAATGTTGAAACCTTTCTTCTGGAAATACATACAAAAGAAAAGCATATTTCAGTTCAGCAAAGCCTGAAGTTTTCACATTTATATAGTCTATATCACATTAAATGTGGAAAAATTTCTGACATGATTTATCTTTCATGGTTTCTTTTGCTTTTTACATCCCCAAAACGTGCAGTTTTAACAGGCGTAGGGTTTTTCTTTATCTTCTGTATAGTAAAAAGTGTCAAAATTTGAACATGTGACTGGTTTCACATGTGCATTCAATACGCTATTTCATGAACAGTATAGTTATGGGCACTCATCTTTTTTTTTTGGAAGTAGGTTGTAATATTACTTAGAAATATGCAATTTTAGAAGCTGCCAAGAAGAAAGGCAACCATGACAGAGTGAGGCACTCTGCGGATGCACACGCATGGTGGAAGCCACCACCAGCAACATATTGCCTCATTAACAGATAGGCATCTCTTTGAGGAAACCAGGACAGGGACACAATGCCACCGCTTTCAACCTACAGCCTTCCACCAATGGGCATTATCTATACAAACCTCACCCCCATACCTCAAAGCAAGCATAGGCTTTGTTTTTATACAGTAGCACTCTTATTGGTTGTTTTTTCTTCCTAAAACAGAAACAGATGTTAGTGCTCCTGTGGGTGGAACAAACAGTTTGCTTTAAGATACTCTTTTTTTTTTTGTTAAAAGTTCTCGTTGGTAAACCGTACATCTCAGTCTTTTATTAATTAGAATTATAGTGTAGTTCTCCAGAAGCTGAAGATGCTGTACACATTTCTGATGCCTTTGTCATCTGTTGTAGTCATGATGAAAATGATGACCATGAATCACTGCCACTATCAACTAAACTCCTATTTTCCTCAAGTATGCGGAGGATAATTATTATCTTTTTTTTATTATGTTTTTCTCCCGACTTCTTTGCCTGATTCTCTTTACTTTTTGAATGTGACCCGCACAGTTGCACAGATATGAGTCGTGACTATGCCTGGTAATCGAGCTATTCAGAATTCAAAACCAGATTTGAGCTCGCAGGATCAAAGCAGGAACTGAGTCTGTGAGTTTCTGAGAGGGAGTTACTAATATTGCCGGGGGAAGAATTCAAATCTCTCTGTCCCTCCACTGACAAAATCTACCTTGCACTGTTACATTTTAATGTCCCCTTTTTGGTAGCACCTATCTTTTAAAGAAATGCGTTAGTCCAGTGAAACTCAATTTACTGGATTAACAGATTTTCAGGTTATATTTAGATAACGCTTCCTTCGAAGCTTCAAATAAAAGAAGATTTTATGCCTTTGAAAAATGGCTATATCATATAGACTAGACTTACAGTATGAACTTACAATGTACTTTACTGTGAGCAAGCTGTGTATTCTAAGACTGCCTTCCATTTGTTTTAAGGCAAGTGATATATAGGACATTTATTGAAAAATACCACTGTATGCACTTTTGTGTAAGCAACCTTGTAGCTCACAATTCATTCCTTGGGGACCTCCATCTCCTAACACACTGGAGCAAGGTCAAGCTTTTATTACCTGGCTCAGGTGTGTAGAAGCTGGAAGAGATTAGATATATTAAATATAAAGACTATCTGGGGGGCTCTGAGAAATGCACTGGGAAACATTGTCCTATAGCTAGCTTAAAACTTTAAGGAATCAACCTGAATAAAGTCGACTTGGAGCACAATTCTGGGACAAACATTAGTCTCAGGTGGCATATGTACCACTCAAACTTTGTTTTGATGGTTTTAGCTTTCCTAATGGGTTTTACTTGAAACATTCTCTAAATGGAAACTTCATCCCACAAAAGAACAATACAACAACTAGGATGTTAGACTGAGCCTTTTTCTAATGTAAGAGTTTAAAGACAGCTCCAAAAGGGTGCTATTTTCCCGTCTAAAAATACTATCATAAATCCTCAGTCTAAAAGACTTTCACCGTCCCATTGCGTTATTGTTCATGCTTTCGTGATAGCCAATATTTGTTGAGTATTTCAGAAAAAGAAACTTTAGAACCGTTAACTGACCCAAACTAGTACATTTTAAGGAAGCTATACAACTGATGAACCCTTTTCTAAGAGTGTAGGTTATTAACCAGATGGAAAATTTATGCTGACATAAAAAATGCCAACAACCAAAAACTGGCAACCTTGGTAGGAATAAAAGCTAACAT
The DNA here is from genome assembly GCF_019097595.1 of Hemibagrus wyckioides. NCBI lineage: Eukaryota > Metazoa > Chordata > Actinopteri > Siluriformes > Bagridae > Hemibagrus > Hemibagrus wyckioides. The sequence goes on from NC_080711.1 coordinate 11,409,809, forward strand.
TTCTTAGTTTAGTAGTTTGCTTGTTTTTATATGTGTCAAACCCGTTCAACACAAAACAAGTGTGCGGCAATCTATAGTCCATGAAACTTTGATATTTGTAGTCAGTTAGCAGATAAGCCAAATTAAAAACTGAACAGCAATAAAGTACAACAAAGGAAGAATGCTGAAAGAAAACCGAGAGGTTTAGACGATGATGCAGTGGCATGTCCAGATTTCAAGATGTATGGCAGAAGGGAGAAAGAGAGGTAACAGCACCTAATTATGTATAGATAAAAATGTGTTTACAGAGTATATGATATATGATGATACTTGGTTCCTTGGTTTGAAATAAATAGCCACATTATGACATTAATGCATTGGCTTTCTGGTTGCTGTATCGTTACTAATACTGATAGATTTGGGTAAAAAATACAACATTACAATGATGATTATGTTCACATTAAGTCTGCATGCATTGCATTGTCCTTTTATAGATGCTGGACTGGAAATTGGCATGGCAAGGATTTTTTTTTTTACCAAGGGTGGCATCTGACTACCTGTTCCCATGTCTCTAATGTCATAAATTGTACACTTGTATAAACCTACATGCTTTGTTTTTGAAGAAAAAAAAACCAAACAAACAATACAAACCAGTAAAGCACCTTTAGCACTAAATAGTGTACACTAGAGCAGAGTTTCTCAGTGCAGTCAGCACTCCCCAGGGATCCCAGACAGCCAATATATTTAATCTATTCGAGCTGGAAAACACACCTCTGCGCTAAAGCGTGCATGTGCAGTCCTCAAGGTGAGGGTCACGCACTTCGGCCACGCGCCGCACGGTGGCGATCCGATTCCAGCGCCGGCTGCATCACTCATTTACCCGCACCCGCACAATTACTCGTGGCTGAGCTGAGCTCAGGGTGCACGGCGAACAGTGGGGGGAATACATATGGCAAAGACAACGGGATCGCCCATGTTTTCATCAGTTGTAGCCGCGGCTCGCTGATTCTACAATCGCCATCACTCCCACAGTGACAGGCGATCGCTGACTGGAATGGAATCTCGCGCGCGACACAACTTGACTGAAGGCGTCTTTACATTGAGGCATTCTGCTCGCCGGTTTGTGAACTCCTTTCCAGCAACTTTAAAACGGAACCCTGGATACTAACGAGCAGACTGTGCATTCTGTGTAATTCTTAAACTAGCCTTATTCGCTTTTATACTCCCATTCGGAAAGACTGAGCGCGCATGACGCACCGCATCTCTCAGAGCGCGCGCGGAGGGAAAAAGTGTCACTGACTTCCGAGCAACACGTACTCTCTCTCTATCTCTCTCTCAAAGACTCAGAGGAAAATGTCCGGCTGTTTGTTCACACTGAAGCGCGGGGCCGGCTGGATTCTGCTGTTTTCCGTTATTCACATCACTCACCACACACATGCTCAAGGTAAGGACGCGGATGTTGTCAATTTGGGAACGTCTTCGAGTTTGGACACTCTTTTTATCCGGTGCTCCATTCTCCTTAAGAGTCGCATCAGTGGTCGGGGATGCTGTATTTTAATCATTTTTTAATATACAAATCTGCCAAACAGAGCTGTGTTATATTTCCAAGATGACCTAGAATTGCGTATAGAGTCTTCTTCAGGGAGACAGAGCTCAGACTTCCTTCTTTACTCCTAAACACTGGTAATACTCAGATGGGTTTACCTAAAATCCAGTAAATATTTCCCCCTTCTCTCTCTCTGTTTGAAGTAAATGTGCCTTCATGGGGAGAAAGTGCACTTACACAGTGGCCACTTTATTCGATTCTCATGCCCTTAGCTACACTTATTGGATGTTAAGGAAATTACTGACTATAGCCCATCTGTTGCTTTGTACAGTTTGTTAGTCCAATGCCACCATATCCAGAAGTAAAAAGAGACTAACCCAGGACCATTACTGACCAGAACTGATGTGGTCAGTGGAACAGTCTCAGCACAGCAGTGACACAGTAGTGGGTGGTCAGAGAACAATTAAGACAAACTGTGCATGGAAAACTAACTGTGCCGTATATTTACAACATGGACCAACAAGGTAGGTTTGTTTCGTGTTAAAGTGGCCAGCAAGTGTTGAGAGCTAAAACTACTCATTATATATTCTTAGCCCATGTGTGGTGTGGTGTGTGGAGGGGGGGGGGTCTTTGTCTGCTGATTGCCTGTTGCTGAAGTAAATATTTATATACCAGCAATGTAACCTAATTGGTTACTTGATAAAACAGCTACTACATGTATGTCCCTAATATTGTGGCCATTGAATGCACAGACAGCATGTACATATTTCCACCAAGCTCAGAGTTTCCTCATTGTATCTCCTGACTGCTTCAGTTGTAATTACACTTAGATGAAGATGCACATTTTTAAGATTGTATCCCAACTGTAACTTAAAACATGTTTTTAAAAAAATCACGGATAATCAACAAACCTAAATTATAGCTCACTGTGATTACAAATAGCCCTGATTGGGGCTAGAAACCACAGTCTGGCAATAGCATTCAAGCTTCCTGGAGCCTTTTAAATCATAGCTGTTACATGCACAAGTGGCACATTTACACCATACTGCTTGTTGAATCACTGCAAAGCGTTTCCTCGTTCTTCAGGTCCTTGTGTGAGACAGCTGCCATTCATGTGCCAGTAAAGCAGCAGGTTGACCTCTGAAGATTAAGCTGCTGTCATTTTTTTTGGATCAGAAATTGCAGCGATGGCCATTTTTCAGCAAACCAAATGACTTTACATTTTGGTCTTGGGGAGATTTGACCTTTCAACATGTTTTGCTTTGTCAAAGGGGTCCCTTAGCTGCTATAAAATCATCCAGCTGTCCTAAGGCAGATGGCTGGTATACAGTCCAGTGATCCATTTTGTTCGATGGGCCTCGAAGTACAGGTCTCGTGATTCATTAACTGCAAAGTGGCTTGGATCTGGTGTTGTGTGTTTGATAATCTCAATACTCTAAGCATTGCTTTGCTGAAAGCAGCATAATCCTTCAGCTTCTTTGTCTTTGAACAAGTCGCACTATTATCCAAAGGCTGCCAGCCTTAAAGGAGAATTACTCAGACATACCTTATTATTCATGGCACAGTGAAATAGCCAGTTAATAGTTTCCTGCTCTGGTTACGTAGGCTAGAATACCCAGAATACCACTACTCACATATTGTTGCTCAAGTTACTTCCTTATTAATTTAAAATCTTGCCTTTAGTGGTCTCCTTCAATGACTTCAAAAGAGCATGACTGTGAGTTTAAAAGGCCACCACCCTCCAGTCTGTCAGTGTCCAGAGTGTGACAATGTTCTCACTTCCACTTTGTGCTGATAACCAATTATGGGGATCCGCTTGGGGCTCCTGGAATGTGTGAGACTGCACATGTAACTTAGAGCTCCTCTCAGGATGTGGTCCCTCCAGGAGCCGAACCAGAAAGCGGCACGATCCTTCGCAGAAGGCGATATCAGAGCCACCAGCCTCTTCTGTTTCATGCTCACCCTCTCTCTTCTCATGAAGCTGGAGTATTTATTCTGGGCCTGCTCGCTAATGAGCGTCCATGCCACTGCCTCGCTGTGGTAAATAGAATGGGCTCAGTCATCCTCACAGAGCGTCTGGAGCTCAGAGGGTTGCATAAATTAGGGGAGCGTGAAAGCTGAACGGGTCCCTGGAGAAGCTGAGGTGTCTTGTGTTTGTGTCTGTTTTTTTTCCCCCTGTATCAAGAGACAAATGCACATCTCCTGCTGCGTTAACAGTTTGCCATTCTTTTATTCAAATAGGGAAACCTGACAGAGTCCACACAGGAACTTGTTCCAACAGTATGGCACACATGGCAGCATATGTTCTATCCAATTAGATGTTTTTCTGGAAAAGAAAAGAAACTTCTGATGTCAAGATCTTTTACCTTGCTAAAGAATACTCAGAAAGAGGTCAAGTAGTGGTGAAAATCTCTGTAGCTTAGTTTAATATTCTTAAATGAGTCTGGGTGTGCATAACCACGTAATGTGTTTCGAAGAAATCCTGGTTTCAGCATTGTCATTCTGCCAGTCGCCGATGAAAATTTCCAGAGGCAGCTTTCTGACATTTCCACAATCTTTAAATCTTGTGATTATATTTGATAATCCAGCATTGCTCAAAAAAGGAATTCATTTGAAATACTCAAATCCTTACATGATTACAAACATTCTGTTCTGTTGTTCATTTAAGATCCTCGACAAATGCAAGTACACGCAAATGAAAAAAAAAAGCAAGCACATGTATATATGTCAAGATGACAACACGCATTAGTTTGTGCATAAAAAGTCAAAATAACACGCATTTAGGATTTGCTTAAAGTTTCGACCCACCGTCACTGCCTATTCCACACAAGCTCTGGTTTTTGATGTCCCGTAAGTGTTGTAATGAGCAGGGAGGGATATGATACTCCCATTGCCATGCCATAATTATGCACGCACACACACGGTCTTTGTGGCATATTTATCAGCATGCTGCGTGACACTTATTTAATTACACGTCTCCGAGGCTGGGTTTCCAAATGGGAACAGATGCCTAGTGACTTTTCAAAAAAACCCATCTGTTTCCAACTGCTCCGAAGTCCTGGGTGAGTCCGGATGAAGCCTGACTCCTGCTGTCCCCCGCCAGCGTCTGAGCAGTAGCTGTGACTCGCCAGCCGGTGCCCTGCTGAACCATGTCTACTGCCACAGTCTTGCACCATTCATTCATGCAGTCAGGGTGCAGAGGCTGGTCAAGAGAATGGTGAAATCTCCAGGAAATCATGCACCCTGGTGACCCGCATATACTGCTGTGTAGATGGAATGTCAAATGCTCTTCTTTGTTTTGGCTCCAGGTTAATTTGCCAGAGGATCGATAGCAGTCTGATAGGAGAGAGAATGTCGCCTCTGCATGTGCGCAGATCACGCTTCAGGAGGCCTTTTAACCGACTCACTCAAGCGGCAAAACTGTGTTTGTGGTTCAGAATGGGAGTGTAATCAGATTAGTTTGGACTTTAGGCCTTGGCACACAAGGCTCTGCCCGGTAATTGCCATGAGCTGCAGGGGTATGACTGTCAGTGTGGATGTGGGGCAGAATGTGCCATGTCTAGCACCAAGGCCATGACACGATGCCATGTAATGTCACCCCCAAGGAGATCTGACTCTCGGCCCACGCAGCCTCTGTGCTGCCATGCTTTGAAAAAACCCATTCCATTATTTCACTGTTTACAACGGCTGCCGGCTCAAATTTGCCCATTTGCTATGCGGATTTAGTCAATTCTTTCGCAACCCAGTTCATAAAATTCTCCTGTCTGAAACAGATAGCATATTAAAGTCCTTTATTGCTTCATGTGATCAAAACCATTCCGGATATGTGAGTAAAATGATTCATTTGATATAATGTGATAAGGTGGAAAAGAAATGAAGAAAGGGGGAAAAAAGACGTAGGAAGAATAGAAAAGAAGGATGAGTGATGGTGTGTACTTCTAGATTAAATACTTGATGAAGAGGTGCCAATAATGAAATTCTCGATTCTACAAAAAAAACCCAATACTTCAAGGCTCATTTAAATCAAAGTCATGAAGTGAGTTTTCTTCCTGGGTTAGGTTGTTTACTGACAGGAGAAGCAGAAAACCCCTAGGGTGTAATACACTTAATAAATGTTCTACATGTGAACTTGCTTTGGGGGAAGTCGTAGCAAATTACAATATAACCAGCAGGGTATAATTTGTACGTTGTTGCCAACCTGTAAATAGAGTTTAAAATGAGTGGGATGGTGAATTGGATGCAGTGAAGTGAAATATTAAGGAGAGAAAGACCGTGAGATTTTGGGGTGGGTCCTCATATGGTTAGTGGCTGGTGCTCAGCCGAAGCCAGACAATCGAACCAGCCTGTTTCTTAGGAACAGACCTTCTTCGGTGATTCATCCAGTGCTTAGGTAGGACTTCCTTGGCATGATTCAGCTGCACCAAAGAAGGAAATATGGAAATATGGTGGAATTTTGAATGTGTCATTTGTTCAGTACATGCTGGCTTGTTTCAGCCCCTGGGCACTTCAGTGTAAACATTTAAAGAACAGAGCGCATCAGCTCAAAGAAAACTGCAATGAGAAACAAAGCCTGCTACAGCTCTTCTCTTATTCACTCTCCCTCCCTTGAGATACCGTGAGCTTATTCTTGTCTTGTGAGTAAAGCAACAACAAAAAATAAAATGCACAGGTGAAAGAGACATGGTGATACAACCACTGACAGAGAGATTGAAAAAGATGGGGGACAAAGGGATGAAGGGAGACCGAGTTTGGTTGATGCACCCATTTATGAACAAAAGAATATTTAAAAGAATCTGCTCAGTTCAACTTCCTTCAAGTGCAGCAAGAGGAAGGTATTTTATCAAGGTACAGACAATTCATGTGGATAAATTTACCCACCCATACGACCTGGTTCTTTATGAAAAACACAGCAGTAGGACATGGGGCAGTTCTGTGTCACTAAATATGGCATGAATTTGGTCATGACACTCTTGATTGCTTTCATTAGTGGTAGTTTCTTTCAAGCCCGTGTACAGATATTTTAGGGCAGAAGGTTTTTAAGCATAAACAGGGCTTCCTGAGCTTTCTACAAACATAATTGGTTAACATTTGTAATAAATAATGAATAAATCTATTTCAATTTTTCTAAGTACATTCGTCTTGATGTTTTTTTTTCTATATTCTTATTTACTATTTTCTAGTAAAGCTATGTCTTGTTTTTAAAACATACTTTTTTATCCATTAGTTAAAATAATGTATCTCCATTAGAACTATCAGTATGAAGGTCACACAAATTTCTAGCGGTTTAACGATACATTCAGGTTATAATTCGATTTGAACTGGTTATAATGAAGAAAAATTAATACTGCAAAGACCCATTTTATGTTCCTGAATAATAGTGTTTGCCTGCATAACATTAAACAATGTGTAACTAAAGTATGATCTTCTGAAGACAAAAGCAAGTAATGCTGCAGTTGATTGGTTTTGTTGTTGTTGTATATGGCAGCATAAAATTAACGTTCAAATGCAGTTAAATACTAAATCTTTGAAGAAACTTGATAATCCTTTCGTATTGTTTATGTTTGTTCATTTTGTTGTTTGATATGATTCATAATTTCATTAAAATAATTCTTCATTCAGTAAAAGTAGCTTTTTTTTGCATCGGTGAACTAATAGTTAAGACAAATCACAGACAAATAATTTTCCCATCCCTCAAACCAAAAGAAAAACATATTCCCAATATTCTTTTCGCGATCATTCACACCGATCATACCATTGGCCATGTGTGTAGTCTACTGAAAGCCGTTATTCTTTTTTGTTTTAACGCAATAAAACCAGCCAAGTGGCCCTGTCTAACAAATGAGGTAATGTTAATTAGCATACTGTTAATGCCTGTGAGTGGGCTTGTAGCCAATTGGCAGGGCTGGATCGAATATTTACACGGATAGTCATATTAAAACATGAATGCTCTTGTATTAACATTGATTTTGCAAATAAACAATCAGAAAAGAACACAACAATTTTCTCAATAATGGCACCTAATGCTGGATTGATGCTTTGGGAACTGCACCTGAAGGCTCGTGCAAGAGTGATGAAGCTGAAGCTACGCTAGCAACAATCCCATTGCATGGTTGTGTGTGGATAAAAAAGCTTGGACAATGACACAGTAGGGTCCCTCACATCTGCATTCACGTCTGTGCGCATATTTGTTGGATATAGCTCAATAAAAATACAATTATTGTACATGCTGACCAAGAGGGCACTAGTACATTATGAGGGCAAATGGACAGGAACCCAAGATTCCCCTGGGGTCTGATTCTGCTTTTAAAGGAAATAAATCAACTGAGTTGCTGTGAACATACTGCAAGTCCCAATATGCGATTGGCTCAGAGCCCACAGTACTGGACAGAAGGGAGGTCAGTGAAAAAAAAAACTCCTTTTCCTCTGTCTTGACATTGAGAAGGGTAAATGATAGAAGGGCACTTGTGAGTCCCCTGCCTGTTCTCTGTGGCTATGGGCATGTGTTATTGCTGCTCTCTGCATTTGTCTTCCAAATCACCCATCTTCCCTCGGTTTTGGCAGGTGGACGAAGCCCTGGCCTGGCTTGGAGTCTCTGGCCGCATCTTACAGCCTACTGCTCTCTATTGATTAGCACAAATGCAAGGCACTTCCTCTTGGTGTGGCCTAAAGCCAGGGAGTACTGGATGGTCGGATGATACTACCATTTGTCTTCTCATTATGTTTCTTGCTTTTCTTTTTACTCTTCTTTGCATGTACCACAATACCCTGTAGTAATGCCTCTAGAACCAGATCTTGTCACTCACTTGCAGCTCTTAAAAAAATCCTCCTTCCTTGCACAGTAAATCTGATGAGATGTAGACTGGAAGAAATTGAGGAATCAAAGATGGACCCGGGTCTCCTTCGGCGGGTCTGTATGTCTACACAAGGAAATCTGTGTATGTCACTGGCCTCAGTGGTATTATAAGTGTGTGAATGCCTTGCCAATCAGGCTGCGTATATGTCAGTGATTCACCTTTAATCTCTTCATTCCTGTGGTCTTTTCTCGAAGACTCCATGTGCTGTGTGACTTTGTATTTGGCATTTCAGGAAATTTCAGGAAAAGGCTGTTGAAGGTCGATGGTAATATCAAAATATTCATGCAAATCAAACATCCCCGAAATGTCTGTGAGTCGGAAAATATATTGGGTCTCCGTCTGCACAGGATGCAGCTGATGAGCTCAAACACCAGAGCAGCTGAGTGAAGAGACTTTAGTCATGCATGGACTTTTCCCTCCCCAAGGCCACGACTATGAGTGCCTTGTAAAATTAACAGCTTCGCTAGACTTTTAGATTAGTACCAGTTAATTAGGTCCATTGTTATGACAGTGAGGTATAAATCTCAAAAAAGTTAATACCCATGTGGCAAGGGCTTGTGCCCTGAATGATTTAATAATAGCTTGTGGAGCTGTGAAAGACTGGGAGGTTAAATATGCAAACTGTGGTGTGTGGCAATTTGCACCTCTCAAAGCAAAGAAGGCTGACAGGAATAAAAGAGATCCTCGACAGATATGTTTGGCTATTTATTTTCATTTCAAAGCACAAAAATAAAACCTAATAATATCACTTTGATGTGTTTAAACAGATGTGAACGTGTGCTCCGAATGCTTAACTGCTGCAAATGTTGTCTGAGCGCTACCCAGGTGCATGCAATTGCCCCGACAGACTTTAACATGATGACGCTGCAAGCGGGACATGAAACGCATCCAGAGTTGGCTGCCACATGAGTTAAATTCACCATGTCTGCCATTTAAATCAATTCTGGTCAGTGAGGGAGGGAGTTCAGAGGAGAAGTCTTTTTAATATATACTGCCACAGCTATCTCAGTTTATTGGATTCAGCAGCAAACCTCTGGCACTGTTAATAACTGCTGGGCGACTTTATAATATAAATCTTTTTATTGATTGCACTGCTTCAGAGCTCAGGTTTGTCACTTACTTGAACCCAAGAGAAGTAATTCAGTGAATAACCAGAAACCAGTTTCAAAATGTATACACTTATATAGAAAGGTCAAAAATGCACTGGAGAAGCTCTGGGTTTTTGAAGTAATCCAGAAAAGTACACTCAATCACTGAAAGACACAAGCATTCATTCTCCTAATTCAAACTGTTTTAGAAAGGAGAAAATCAGAGCAGAATCATCGTGTTTGTTATAATGATCAGATTTCTCTTATTTAGTCACTAATCAATAACTAGCACTTATTAAAATCCTTAAATATCACCTTACCATAGGTTTTCAAATGATTCGGTGTAATTAATGTTAATTTTTTGAATTTCATGGTAATGGTTAAAAAGTCCACTGTTTCAGAAACAAGCACCCAGAACAAGCGGAGCGGGATTTTGACGCGAGCAAACCTTTAACCATCTCACATGTAATTACCCTGGAAGCATAGCTCATGTTGAGCACAATTTATTCAGCCCTTTGAACAATTTCTGAACAGTCAAGCACGTATTAATATCTGCAAAGTACATGCAGTAACCCGTCATTGTAGAGCACAGAGACGAGCGGTGCTGTCCTGGTTTTTGCTCGATTTAATTAATATTTTTAGTGAGATTTCTTCGGTCAGAGGCATGAGTGTGAACATCAACATTCTGCGTAGTCTGTCGGCGAGATGGAGCATGCCGTCCAGTCCGTTCTGGTCATCATATTCACCACCAGCGTATCAAGTTCTCCGGCTAAGAAGCCTGTCTTATACACTTTACCCTCTGGTAAGGTCAGACCTCCTCTAAACAGTTTTATTGTTTTCTTCTGAAGCATCTTGTAAGACAATATCTCGGTCTGATGCACTTTGACTTAGACAACCATGGCATACAAAAGGTCACTGGTGTATGAAGGGAAAGGAAGAAGTAGAAGGAGAGGGGGAAAAAAAAGAAGATTTCCAGACATATCAAAGATGTCATGGCTGAGGGGAAAGGACGCTTCCGTCAGCCTGAATCAGTGCAGCATCCCATGATCTGAGCGAGAGCCTGACGTCAGGGCCCAGAGCTTCGGACCTGCGGGGTTTCAGGACTGAGAACTGACACACATGCACACACACTCAAGCCTCTAATTTAAGTGTCAGATGGTGTGCCTAAATATACTTTTTTAGCTCCTAACTCCTCTTGAGTTGCTGATGAGGTTTATATAAATTGTTTTTTTTTTCACTAAAGATTGGTATCAGTATAAAAATTGGAACAAAATCATCAGAGATTATAAGGCAGCAGTTTACATGGAAACTTTCCTGATAAATTAGAGGCTCTGCTAATGATCAAATTACAGAAAATGAGGTAATCATGTATTCTATCAATTATTCGATTATTCTGCTATTCGATTCATTGATTAATGAGACAAATGAATATGTAAAAAAGTCTCATTTGCTGATACAAAGAGCATGTATAAGTAAGCCTCATTATAATAGAGTCTTTATCACCATTATTATTATTATTATTATTATTATTATTATTATTATTTAAGTAAATATTTAAGTAATATATTATTACTTAATAAATATTTAAGTAATATATTCAGTTCACATTGCATATGGAAAGGAATTTTGCGGCATGGTGGCTTAGTGGTTAGCACGTCCGCCTCACACCTCCAGAGTCCTGGGTTGGAGTCTTGCTCCTGCTCACTGTGTGTGGAGTTTGCATGTTCTCCCCGTGCTTGGTGGGTTTCCTCCCACAGTCCAAAAACATGCTTCTAGGCTGATTGGAGTCTATAAATTGCCCGTAGTGTGTGATTACCTGAGTGTGTGCCCTGCGATGGGTTGGCACTCCGTCCAGGGTGTATCCTGCCTTGATGCCCGATGATTCCTGAGATAGGCGCAGGCTCCCCGTGACCCTAGTATAGATCGGATAAGTGGTACAGACAACAAAATGAAATGTGGTAGTGTAGTGGTTAAGGTGTTGATCTAATGATCTGTAGGTTGTGAGTTTGAATCCCAGGGCCACCAATTGGCTACTGCAAGGCCCTTAACCTTCAATAGCTCAATTGTACAAACAAGATTGTAAGTTGCTCTGGATAAGGGCATCTGCCAAATGCTGGAATTGTAATGTATCCATACTAATTACATATATGTAATAACAAATTACTGATAAATACATGGAGGCACACTGTATATTATTTAGTTTAGATGACATAACTAGCCTATACTGCTAGTAGAGAGGGGAATCGACACACTACACTACACTACAGAATGGTGTATTATATTTAAAATATAAATGCACAATATATTCAAAGACAAATATTGAGTCAGTGCAGCATTTCTCAGTGGCAGGAAATTTTGCAGCCTGAATGTTCTATGTGAGGTGCATCCTGCGATGCTTTTCCGCTCGGCACAGTTGTAAAGAGTGATTATCGGTGTTGCAGTAGCTCAGACCAGTCTGGTTGTTCTTTTCTGATCTCTCTCATCAACAAGGCACTTTTACCTGCCAAACTGCTGCTCAACTAGATCTGTTTTGCACCATTAGGTTTTAACTTTACAGACTGTTGTGTGTGAAAATCCCAGAAGATTAGCACTTTCTGAAACAGCCATGCTACAGTCAAAGTCACTGAGATCACATTTTCTCCCATTTTACCATACGATAACTGAAGCTCTTGAACTGTACCTGCATGATTTCTGTGTTGGACTTCTGCCACTTGATTGGCTGTTTATAGAACTGCATGATTTCCAGGTACAGGTGTTCGTATTAAACTGGCCGGTGAGTATATAAAAGACATTAATAGGCAGAAACTTAAAATGAGGAAATACAATAGTTAATCAGTTTTGGGGCGTAAAAAGGGAGCTCAGCTTGTTAAAAGTTTAAGGCACATCAGAACACATTTATAATACTGCAGTCTGGGCAGCCAGAAGAGCTTAAACACAGCCTGTTTGCACCATAGGGCATTCAAGTGGGAAAAAATAATTGTTCAGTCAGAAGGCTAAGAGAGGGAAGTGTGAGAAGAATAAAAGTCAGGGGAGGCTGTGTAAAGTATAATTATGGATAATTAGTTTTCACAGTGCAATGAGACATTATCAGTCAACATAACCTAGCTTACATTTAACACTATACTCCTTTGTTTCAGAAACAGCTATTTGGTGTGTTACTCATTCTAATAATCCTTATAAATTTGCGCATGCCTGCATTTTTATATACCCTTTAATGCACTGCTAGGAACGAGGCACAGATGTTTGTTTCACACAGTGCTGTGTTCTATTCGGATCTGCACTGGAACAGAAAAGAGAGGAAAAGATTAGGAGTTTATAAAATGTCCACAGGGGATTTACACAGCAAAAAAACAGATCTGAAACCTTCTTTACGTCATGAGATTAGAATAAATGTAGAGATGGTATGATGCTACTTTTGAATAAATACTGTTATCTTGAATGTTTGACAAAGTATTGATACACTATATTGACAAAAGTTTTGGGACACCCCTCCAAATCATTGAATTCAGGTATTGTTTTTCAGGGGTTGGGCTTGTCCCCTTAGTTACATTGAAAGGAACTCTTAATGCTACAGCATGCCGAGACATTTTGGACAATTTTATGCTCCCAACTTTGTGGGAACAGTTTATGGATGACCCCTTCCTGTTCCAACATGACTGTACACCAGTGCACAAAGCAAGGTCCATAAAGACATAGATGAGAGAGTTTGGTGTGGAGGAACTGCACAGAAGAACTGACCTCAACCCGACAGAACATCTTTGGAATGAATTAGAGTGGAGACTGTGAGCCAGACCTTCTCGTCCAGCATCAGTGCCTGACCTCACAAATGCGCTTCTAGAGGAATGGTCAAAAATGTTTTACTAAAACATTCCCATGTTCTCTGGGGTTGAGGTCAGGACTCTGTGCAGGCCAGTCAAGTTCCTCCACACTAAACTCGCTCATCCATGTCTTTATGATCCTTGCTTTGTGCACTGGTGTGCAGTCATGTTGGAACAGGAAGGGGTCATCCCCAATCTGAAATTGTCCAAAATGTCTTGGTATGTGGAAGTATTAAGAGTTCCTTTCACTGGAACTAAGGAGCCAAGCGCAACCCCTGAAAAACAACACCTGAATTCAATGATTTGGAGGGGTGTCCAAAAACGTTTGGCTACATAGTGTACATCATCCAAATGCTCTCATATTCACACTCACCTGATTACTAAACACACACCTGGCCTCAATCACAGTCGCCAGCACACACAGTATAAATAGATCCTCGTACTCATTGTGAAAGATACACTCACTGGCTTTTTGTGCCAGTTGTTATCAAGCCTTTTGTTATTGTGATAGTCTCGCTGGTTTGACCTAGTTTTCTTATTCATGTTTTTGCTCTTGCCTTCTTCCTTTATTTATGCTGTACGCTCATCATCTGACCCTTACCTGTTGTTTGACGACATTGTCTTTCTACAATTAATAGATTAACTGAGTATCTGCCACTTAACTGCATCCTCTGTTTAGCATTCTCATTTACATGGCAAAAAAATGCGATATAGAAAAATATAATGTATAATAAAGTCAGTCATAACAAAAAAATACAGTCATGTCTTTCCTCATATGTAAACATTTACAGTTCTAAAAAAAATCCAGTTCCAGTCTTTTCCATTTGGAAGAGGATTGTATTGCTTTATTTTTCTCTGATATCCAATCCATCGCTTTTATCTCCCTGATATCTGTGGGATTTTTGGATCAGAAAAGACCATCATTTCTACATTTCTATTTGGTTGTTATATTTATTTATATTTATATTATATTTATTTATATAGAGAAAGTAGATTTAATTGATGAAAAAATCAAGCTCTTTATTCAATATACACTAAAGCTTTAATTTCTCCAATATGAACAGATTTATTTACAGATTACAAATTTACTAAAGCCTTACCCTGTCTCCTTCTTTGATATGTTTTGATTAATGGTCCTGCAGCAGCTGAAATTTCCGTACAGCTATGACAGAGCTCTTTCATATGGAAGTGGGCTTATTTAATAACCTTATTCTAAGGAACACTTATTATTATGCTGCAGTCACTTCATTCATTCCAGTGAATGGAGTGAAGTATCATCATTTATTCTAGTTTAAGCTAGCTAGTATTATATTAGCTTAACAAGACAGATATTAAAATGCATTTTCCTCTTATCATAAAATATTATTTATTTACTGTTAAGGATATAACAATTAAGGATATCAAGGTATCGTAGCACCTTTCTCCGAATCCTCTGTGTTACTATTAAGCACGCATACACAATCAGAGTCTGTGCAGCATGTGTGTAACCACGACAGCACCCGCTTTCCCCTTTCATATTGCCGTGTGCGGCCGAGCATATAGAGCACACGGGTGTTAATTAATTCCTTTGAATAATCGCCTTTACAAAATGAGCGAGCAAAATGAGAGGGAAAAGTTTCACCTTCGTCCAATCAACCTGTTCTGACATTTTCGTCTTGTTTTTTTAATTTCCTGAGGAAAATGTAATTACATTTCAGCATATATTTGGTGTATCAGTGTAAATTCTTATTATTTCGTTTTTGCCACAGGAAAGAGGTTGTTGGTGAAGATACACTATATTGGCAAAAGTTTTGGGACACCCCTCCAAAACATTGAATTCAGGTGTTGTTTTTCAGGGGTTGGGTCTCGGCCCCTTAGTTCAGGTGAAAAGAACTTTTAATGAATGCATACCAAGACATTTTGGACAATATCATGCCCCCAACTTTATGGGAAGAGTTTGGGGATGACCCCTTCCTGTTCCAACATGACTGCACACCAGTGCACAAAGCAAGGTCCATAAAGACATGGATGAGCGAGTTTGGTGTGGAGGAATTTGACTGGCCGGACCTTAACCTGATAGAATACCTTTGGGATGAATTAGAGCAGAGCCAGGAGCCAGGCCTTCTTGTCCAACTTCTTGTGCCTGACCTCACAAATGTGCTTCTAGAGGAATGATCAAAAATTCCCATAAACACACTCCTAAACCTTGTGGAAAGCCTTCCCAGAAGAGTTGAAGCTGTTATAGCTGCAAAGGGCGGGTCAACTCCATATTACATTCATGTGCATGTAAAGGCAGACGTCCCAAAACTCTGAGATGATCACCATAATTACCAGTCAACAAGGCACAGTGAGGGGGGAAATAACCCTCGATTTCAGTGTATATTGAATATAGGTCACTACCAAGAACTGATTTTATTCCCTATTTAAGTTTTTAAATAAACCCATTGTGTACAGAAAGCGGTAGCAATCATAAGGCATGATAGCAGCAACATATGGTCTTAAGTCATTAAGAGACAACAAGAATTAATGTTGTGTGTTAATTAACACAGTGGCAAATATATCTGTTGTCTTGAATAAAACATCTGTTCTCACAACAGATAAAAACAATTAAGTAGATTTTTTTTTTGTCTTATTAACGTCCAGAGAAGGTGAGGAAACTACTATTTATAGCTTTCATTATATTAGGTGATAACAGGAATCGATGACGTGCTGTTCGTTAAAAACAAAATTTCTTCAACAATTTGCTCACCAATTCTCACCCATTAGCTAACTTTGCCCATCATACAACAACTAGCAAGCAGGCAGCACAACACATGCTTCCTCTAAGAGACACGACACCAACCTTCACATCTTTTTAAACATCTGCTCATTTTGCATCGCACTCTGAGAAAAAAAATCTTATCTGCCCTGTTCTGCATACATGAGGAGTGTCATGTCTTCCACCCCTGAGAGCAAAGCCAATGTTGCTATATTGCTCTCTTTTCCATTGCACCACTCTGGAATAAAAGCCCCAGACAATTATAATACTTAGCAAATTGCTGTGGTATATGAGGACTCAACCATGTCAGGGTGGAAATGGTATTTCTCCACCCTATCGTTGATTGTTTTCCTGTAACAGGCGCACCCTGTCATGTTTTATTCCGTACATATTTCAATTATTAAACATAGATTTATCAAACAGCACACTAGCTTGAAATTTCGCATCCATTTCAAGTAATGTGTTTATTAATAATGCAATTTTGGGTTAGTGTCTGATAATTAGTGAAAAGAAGGCAGATCTTGGTGGTGCACTCAAACTTACGTACCATAGCACATATGCGTTGACATATGATGCCAGCGCTAATGGACGCAGAGGCTTGTTAGCATTTCATTACTGAAGAGAAAGCTATCAGCATGCGGGCAGGCTTCGAGGTAAGCTGACGGCTCCCCCTGACCTGCCTATTGATTCAGCAGCCTCATTAAGGCCTCTTGTCCAGTTGGCTTTCACGCAACAGACCCATCACTGTACTCACCAGAGACGAAGCCATGGCACACACACCCACACCCACACGCACACACACACACACACACGCACACACGCACACACACACACGCACACACACGCACACACACACACAGTACATACTGCTACAATCCCTATGCAAACTTGAGGGTAGTGTTTTTAAAAGCTTTAATCATGCCAGTGTTGTGAGAGCTTTGCTGGCTTTCCGTTCCTCTGAAAGCTTAGTTTATTAATGGAGCCCTAGTGCGCAGGCTGGAGAGAATGGAAAGCTAGGGGATGAACAAAAGATGCCCATGTAGTCTGAGGCGGGGGGGTCATAAAGGAGGGTAGGTCATAAAACACTTCATTAAGACTTCATTCTTAATGGAGGAGCAGAGACAGTTCTATCCCTCCATCCGAGCTCCTTTTATTTGATGTGTGCTTCCCAAATGCGATTGTATTCATTAGTAATGAATTTAGAGGACAGCAGCAAGCTCTCTAGTTGCAACTCCTACGTCAGATGCAAGTTAAAAGTTTATCCTGATTTAGTCAAGCAATTTTACTCAAGTTTTTGGCAGTGAATAACTGGCTCATAGCCTGAATTAACCTTTTTGATTTTTACCTCAAACCTCAGGCCTTCACACATATTCCTGGCACAATGGATGATAAGCACACCCCTGTGATTTGGCCTTATTTTTGCACACATGCACACATACGCCTATTAGCTAATGGCTCGTTAGCAGCCAGCGTTCACACCCCGCGCTATTCCATGCAATTAAGAGTCTGCCGTAGAGATGTTATGAGGCAGAATAACGTGCTTGGACGAGGAGATTTTTTATTTTTTAAAAAAAAAAGGATTAATTAATTACCACTTAAATTAACGATTCCTAATTTCAAAAGCATTAAAAAAGCTTTTTAATATTGAGTTATACACCGTTTGTGCTGTTATTGAGGACTGAAAGCTTATTGTAGGCTCTGAAATCAAAAGCCATTGTTGCTTGACAGACGCTACCTTTTCCAGTGATTGCGTGCATTATTAATTTGTGGGATGAGGATAGCTGTCACCAGCTCGAAATGTTGGGGCTGCGTTTAAGAAGAGCTGTTATGAATGACACTCAAGTCTAATGAATGTGAATGTATTTATAAAAATAGGTTTTGGAGTTGTAGATCGGGAGTGATAGACACATTGACTAGGATGGGCTGATGAGAAGGGGCCAGGCTGCTGGAGATAAAAATGTAGCACTCACTGGCACACACACACACACACACACACACACACACACACACACACACACACTGAACAGTCAGTTCTAGTGTATACTGACCTCACTCTCTTCTCCTGATTTGTGTCACATTGCTTTTAATGGTTCTTTATTGAACTATTATTGATTGCTGTGTTTACTCTTTGTTCTTACACTAATTTAAGGAGACGAGATGTTCCATTTTTCTTCTTGCATACGAATTACACCTGAAACATCTTGGCACTTTAATGACTGCTGGCAAAAATAAGACAGAAGCTGCAGCAACTCATTTACATCTCCCTACACTACAGCTGTATCAGTCAGCCGCGTTTAGCACATTGCAGCTAAAACAATGCATCAACAGCTTTCCTCTTCTATCATTCATAACCATTATCGAATATTGCTCTCCCTCTGACTGCATATTAATTCAGACGATTGTTAAATAATGGTGCATTTATTGATGTTTGTCTACAAATAACAGTAAATTGTCTTTAAGTCACAGACATAAGCCACACTATCTCTCTGTAATGAATAGAAGCAGCACTATTAATATTTCTTGGCCTTTCGCTGGCAAAATGTCCAGAAGAAGAAAAATATAATGACTGCCGTGGACGCTCATGTTTAGTAGTCACAGAATGTGCTTCATTTAGTGATCCTGAGATACTCTACCAGTATTATAAACAATTTTCTCTCCTCTCCTTTAGTACATGGAGCTAAACCAGTCTACACATCTACAGACGTACACACATGCTCCCTTAAATTAGATAGCCTTTGTAAGCAGCATTTTGTAGTCCTCTGGTAATCAACATTAAAAGGCTTTTCCTCTCCTCAGCAAGCGTGCAGTTGGTGGGTACATTCTGCTGGGAGCCCAGATAAGCAAGATCACAAAACACAAACATGCAAATGGGTTCATCTGGCTCTCTCTAGGCAGCAGTTTTAATTGATTAATTGTAGCTATTTATTTGATCAGTCGCAGCGTACTAACCCAAGACGTTATTTGTCGAGCTGTTTATCATATAAGCATGATTTGTGTGGGAATAAATATAAATACATACAAGAGCTACAATATATAGTTGGCAAAATTGCCTTTGTGTTTGTTTTTTATTTTTATTTTGATTAAAAATGAATAAAAAAGAAGAAATTATAACCCATGCAATACACACACACACACACATATATATGTATATATATATATATATATATATATATATATATATATATATATATATATATGCATCTGAGCTATTGAAACTGATGTAACAGTTAAGAATGTAAGAGTTATTATTGTGCCTCTAAGAGTGCTTTTTGCTGCCCTTGAAAGTTTGTAAAGTTACTAAACCTTTATTTCCCTTAGTTGAAGGTGCAATTTTTCATTTCTTCCTAGTACAAATACCGATCTGGAATATCTGTTTGTATTCGGATGACTCTTGTCAGTCATTTTGAAGACATGCTCCTAATGCCTTTTCACATCCTCATAAATCATTGTGAGGAGAGGTTGCGTCTTTATTGGTATTGGTAACTCTTGGCTTTCAAGCAGTTAACTGTCTGAGTGTACTTGAAAGTGATGTCATGACAGTCCTTGCAAATGACAACTCTAGTGTATCCACTACAAGTTTTAGAGTTTAGGCTTTCTGTAAAAAAGATTTTTTTTAATTTTATTCAGCTTCACCCATTATGCTTAAATAAAGTTTTTATAATCATTTTGATTTTCTTATCCTTTGAGGCCAGAACTATGGCTATGGACATACACAGACCAGGCAAAACATTATGACCACCTAATATTGAGCCCTGACCCGTCATGCACTGTGTATTCTGACACCTTTCTAATCAGGCATTAAATTCTTCACCAAATTGAGCAACTGTAGCTCGTCTGTTGGGTCACATCACTGAGCCTTGGCCACCCATGACCATGTTCATCACTGTTCCTTTCTTGAACCACTTTTGATAGATACTGACCACTGCACACCAGGAATCCAGCTCTGATCCAGTCGTCTAGCCATCACAATTTGGCCCTTGTCAAACTCACTCAAATCCTTACGCTTGTCCATTTTTCCTGCTTCTAACACATCAACTTTGAGGACAAAATGTTCACTTGCTGCCTAATATATCCCACCCACTAACAGGTGCTAAGATGAGGAGATAACCAGTGTTATTCACTTCACCTGTCAGTGCTCATAATGTTATGCCTGATCGGTGTATACTGAGGTTTTTCTATTCCCGGAGAAGTTCTTATTCAGCACACGCTTTCTTAAATGCTTTAACACCTCACATTTCAGAAATCCTTTTTGATCCTTTAGACGAGGTATATAGAAGACCCCGAAAAACAGCAGCAGTATCATCTGTTTAAACGCATATTAGACTTTTGAATTCTTGGCACATATAAGGGCTTTTAAATAAGAGGATCACAGTAAATGCAACAAGCTAAAAGAAGGAGTTGAATACATTTCCTCAGCTTGTATGCGGCGTCTCTTTTGTGTATATCAACGCACGCAGCATCAAGTGTGCATGCGTGTGCCTGTGTACATAGGCACTGTAGGCATAAAAAATAGCACCGTGTGATTGAACAACTCCAGTGAAATGTCAAGAGTCATCAAGCACTATTCAATCACAATCACGCCTGAACTCTCCTTGTAGTACATTTTCAAAAGCCATGTGACGCACCACGATGGATTTCTGATTTGGCCACTTGTCTTTGCCACAAGTTTTTTTCTTTTGCAGGATTTCAGAGACGGGTCAAACATAAACCTTTTTTTGGGTCAAGGGTCGATTATTGAATACTTTGTAGAGAAAACAAAAGGCAGCATGAAGGAAACACTGTGTGTGATACACTTCATCTCTCTGGCTGGTGGTGAGCACAATATGACCCTGTAATGTTATGTATATGTGCAAAGATTGCATATTGAATGCATATTGCA
This sequence comes from Hemibagrus wyckioides, assembly GCF_019097595.1. Lineage (NCBI taxonomy): Eukaryota > Metazoa > Chordata > Actinopteri > Siluriformes > Bagridae > Hemibagrus > Hemibagrus wyckioides. Next base: position 11,430,710 of record NC_080711.1, read on the forward strand.
ATCACAGCCCATGCTGGTCGAAGATGAAGTTGAAATTGGAAAATGGCTATCATGCCCTCATGAGAAAACCCATTTGAATTTGTGCATTGTGAGGGTGCAGCAGAGTGTTTGGAAGACAGAGCTGCTTTTATCAGACTCTATTCCATGATGTATCCTGTCTGGGGTAGACAATGGATATTTTTCACTCCTACTTATTTCATTCTTTTTTACTTCTTCGCAACTTATATACCATGTATGCTATAGTGCATGGATCACGGACACCTGACCATCACGACTGTATATGCTTTTCAAACATCTCTGTCCAGATTTAATCCCACTTTTAAGATAGCAGCTTGGTAGTACTGGGGCTTGAAGTCAACCTTCTGATAAGTGACTCACAACCTTGACCACTGAACCACCAATGCACATTAGTGAGTTCAGCCACCAATGTCAGGGGAGGAAAGCTGGTACGCAGTCAGAGTTCCAGTTCATCCCAAAGGTGTTCAGTGGGGTTGAGGTCAGAGCTCTGTACGGGACACCCAAGTTCTTCCACTCCAACCTTGGCACACCATGTCTTCATGGAGCTCACTATTTTCACAGGGATACTGTTGTGTTAGAACCGATTTGGGCCCCTTAATTCCCCTCAAGGGAAAATCTAATGCCACGGTGCATAAAGATCCATTATACAATTGTGTGCTTCTAAATTTGTGTTAACATTCTGAGGAAGACCCACATATGGGTATGATGGTCACGTGTCCATAAACGTATGGCCATAAAAAGTATTTATGTGCCTGTTTATAAATGGCAAGCAGAGAAAAGTAGTTGACATCTGGCACATAAATTGATATAAATTAGCCTAGAATAAATGCAAATTGGGTTGTACTATACCCCCAAGCATTCCAGTACATGCATAATTTAGCATTTCATGTTTAAAGAAGTAAAGAATATTCTAGAAACTTCCTCAGTCTCAGGTGTTATTCAGTGCTAAGCCATTCGGTGTGAACCCTGACTAATTAAAACACTGCCAATTGATAGTGATGCCAAAAGTAGTATGATAACAATAGAAAACAAAACAGAGACAAATGCCACTTGTTTATCAGCCTGACGTCTCCTTGTGCCACTGGTGATTCATTGTTCCATACAGTGACACTTAAATATAGGTCATGATTAAGATTACTGTAAGCAAATGGAAGAATCATGTCTGTAAATGAGCGGTAGAGGTAGCAGGTCAGACTGGAGAATTCCAGGAAGAATAGCAAGCTGTTCACAAAGTCATTTGAATTGCTAAATATAGGACAGCCTTTGACTAATGACTGTGTGAGAAGATAGTGCCCTCTAGAATTACTGACACTCTTCACAAACATGGTTGTGTAAAATGAATACAACACAAAACAATTCACATTTTCTGCTCAAACAAAAGAAGAAATCATCTAGCGTTGTTAGAACTACCTCTACTAGCATTTTTTCCCCCATTAAAATATATGTGCCAAAGGAATATTTTAAATAAACCTAAACAAGTGTGAAATTCTTGAATATATTGCTTTTCATTAGCTCTCACTGCACAGGAATGTTGTTATTGCCTTTAACCATTTCTTATCCCCCGGATGTATGTGAGGTTGCATACATTTAAAATCCCTTTGTCATCTATTACCATGGGGGAAAACAGAAAAACCTTCAACACAAGCGACAGATGGTTTATGACTGATGTTTTATGCAAATAAGCAAATAGATACATAAGCGCTATGCGGTTAAACTATCATTATGAACTTTTACAAAACACTGCCCCCCCCTGCACAGTCAAGCAGATGGCGAAAGAGAGAAAGAAGAGCCCAAAGATCATATTTTGGCTGATTCTTTTTGTTGTCAAGTTTCAAAGCCATTCTCACAGCATACCACAAAATACTGTATTATGCCAGAACTTCACCATGCTTCATTAGCACTACAGTCGCCGTCATGTGATCAATATTTGTCATGCATGAGGTGGAATACTGATACTTTGGAGCCGACGCATATTTATTATATACCCAATTTGCCATCACTGACCCCATTCTTTAATTTCCTTTAATCGCTGTAGTTTTTCCCCTCTTGCTCAGAACAGCATGAGACCTTGCTGTAGTCTGTAGGGTATCACTGAAGTGTACACACACTGCTACATAACAGATGTATCAGTGTTGTTGACTTTAACCCATTACTTATTCAGTAAAGCATGGGAGTCTGTTGGCAAGACTTTGTATGGTGAACTAACAGAGTGTCTCTGAGACACCGAGCATCTTACTAGCAATCATATATGCACACATATTTAGCATTGGTTGTGTAGCTGTTTAAAGTTTCAGATCTTCTTGTGAATATCCCACAAGTAGTGTTTAGTGTTTAGATTTGTGTAGATGAAGCAGGTCACATTACTGCATGAAATACATAACAAACATGCAAAATAACATCTACTCTCAAAATGTAAGAAAGGCTGTTTGAATTCTTTGAGTATGAATGATGCACTGCTACTTGATAAAGTCGACAAGTGACAGGAAGCCTGTTCCATGAGATGTCTTTTCTCTACAGTGTATTGCAAAGTGATGTCTTTGTTTTTACAGTGTCATCTTCATGCCCAGTGACAGACAGAAAACTAACAATTGGAACACAAATAATTTATAATATTCCAAAGGGAGGCAGTTCATGAATCTCTTCATGTGTATATACGCATGCATTACTTAGTAGTAGTTTTTTTAAGGGTCTTACCGTAGTGGTGTCAGAACTCGTGTCCTAGCTACTACTTGCATTGACATGATTACTGATCCTCGCTCAGGAGAGATGACTTGATTTCATGCTGGTTTTCAGGCTGCTACACAGTTCAGAAGAAAGTCTGAAATGTTTGGAAATGTGCATGAATATACACTGATCAGGCATAACATTATGAGCAGTAAGAGTTGAAGTGAATAACGCTGATTATCTCCTCATCATGGCACCTGTTAGTGGGTGGGATATACTAGGCAGCAAGTGAACATTTTGTCCTCAAAGTTGATTTGTTTAGAAGCAGGGTAAGCGTAAGGATTTGAGCGAGTTTGACAAGGGCCAAATTGTGATGGGTAGACGACTGGATCAGAGCATCTCCAAAACTGCAGCTCTTTTGGGGAGTTCCCTGGCTGCAGTGGTCGCAGTTTGGGGATAGATACCACAGCAGTCCTTTAGGGATCTAGTGGAGTCCATGACTCGACGGTTCAGGGCTGTTTTGGCAGCAAAAGGAGGACCAACACAATATTAGGCAGGTGGTCATAATGTTATGCCTGATCGGTTAAAAGGTGCGTGCACATTTTTTTGTATGCAACTGTCTAATCAACAGCTTTATTTGACACTTACAGTGATCAATGCAGCATTAAATTTATGATGTCTTTATGACTTCTTAACTAACAATCTGTCCTTAATGACCTTCAGTTGTGGCCATAGGCAGAGCGCATAGAGCATGACAGAGTAGTGGTATATTAGCAGAAAAGAAGAAGAGAGGGAAAGAGCAAGAGGAGATCTCTGACAGATACTTCCCAGGCCTGGATTCAATTACATACATCTTAAGGAGAAGGGAGTACAGGCAAGCACTGTGTAAGAAGCTTATTAGGGTAAGAGATGATGCCATTTCATGATGGGTGGTTCAGAGGTATTCTGCTGGCTGTGGGAGAGCATGTGTAGAGAGAATCTTCTGAGTGCAGGTGGTGCTACTAAGAACCCTCTCTCCCTACACACAGACTCCATTAGACCTCATGACTTCATATTCCTGGATCTCCACCTGTAAAAGAGAAAAGGAGAAGTGGCATAGTAACAAGAGCAGCTTACTAAAAACATCTGGCTCACCGATACACCCTCCACTGATCTCAGTGTCTCTCTGGACTCTATTAAAGGGAGGATGAAAGACATTTCAGCAATTTCTTTAAAAAAAACAAAACAAGAGACCCATGTACTCTTCATGTCAAATATGGAAGAGTCTGAGTTGTGAGGTTAGTATCAATTAGTATCACGTGAAAAGGATCACTTTTTGAAACTGCCCACCTTAAATGCTTAATACTTCCCTGACAAAGTACTTTATTTGGTCATATAAAGTTAGTGATATGGGTATTATTTACTTTATTGCCTTCACATCTAGGACCATGTACAGGAGCTGTGTTTTCCAAAGGTTAATTTTGTGGACAAGATGACTCTGAAATATATATTGCATTGCCCGAGTTCATTAGAAAACTTTGCAGGTGGGTAGAAACAGAAATAACTGCTGGTATAATCACACGTGGGCGGCACGATGGTGCAGGATTGCTGCCTCACAGTTGCAGGGTTGATCCTGAGCTAGAGTTACCATCTGTGCAGAACTTTACATGGTCTCTTTGTGTCCGCCTGGGTTTCCGTTGGTTTCCTAACATATCCGGTTGTTTCCATGAGTCAGTCCTAGCGTTCTCCAGATTGGCCTCACTAGGAGGTCTGAGCAGGACAAAGCAGTTATTGAAAATCACCCTGAGCAGGATAAAGTAGTTACTGAGGATGAATGACTGACTGAATGAAAGGATGAATAAATGAATCAGGGCTGGGAAAATAAACTTAGATGGTTCAGGTTGTAAAACCAACAAGGCTGTATACACTTCTAGCAATCAGTAATTGCCTTTAAGCACAGCAATGTGTTGTGATTTTGCAGGTGTGCACACCGGCCCTGCATATCTCTGCGAGCTATGCTTACTTGCAATCCTTTACTCTGTGTAGCGATGTAGAAAGGTGTATGAGCAACAACGCAGAAGTATAAATCAGTCTTCGCAGTGCTGACTTGACACCATTGCTGGCTGGACCCCCCACCATCAGACCCTGTGGCATAGCAGTTCCTGTTAGTGCTGCATCGCTGAACCCTTTCAGAGCTCATGGACCTACAGAGCGTCCTCCAGATCCTTGTTTTGTGTAGGCTGAAAGGAAAACCACTAAAGCTCTGCCAGGGACTTTTTGACTGCAGGTTTTGGAATATGCAATGTCAGGACAAACAGTCATTTTGGTTTGTGGCGAATGGCGTCCTGCCAGCCTCCCGCAAACAGATGTATTTAGTGAGCCATTGTTGGATACTCTGTCTGCACATTGTTTGCATACATTCAGCATGAGTGACACATGCTTTCGGATATAATCATTGTTTAATTAAAAGTGCAGAAGCACTATTTTTGAAGACGCTTAATACTATGCACATCATTAACATTTAAATTTCCCTGCTAATTATGCTTTTTATAATGCTGGGTGCACAATATTTGTGTGGAGATTGTGTTTTTAGCACTATGCTTGTGAGATAATTTTGGGCATCTACGTATTCAGAGGAATATGACGTGGTCTGCATTCTGGCTATATTGGTTGTAGGCGGTGTATATTTTTCTACTAACTGATGGTTTTTTTGTTATTTTCATGGTTCACTGTAAGCAAATTCACAGAAGTAGTCAGATGAGGGTTGCTATGGTTTCCAGAAGGACACGCAGTGCTTCCATCCTCTGTCCTGTTGCCTTACTGTGATAATAACAAGGTTTTTGACATTTCTGATTTTGATTTGGTCCATTTGCAGGTTGGCTGGTCCCAGCAGGATGTGCATGTGGCCCTTTCAGGGTGTCCTCAGTCATTATGAGTCATGGCCAGCCTTTTTCCCAGGCAGCTGGACTAGAGGAGTGGACCAGATGCCACCAGCACTCCAAGCCACATTAAATAGTAGCAGGCTTTTCTGCCTCCACTGTAAATCTACATTGTTTTGTCATCTGGCACCCATTTAAGGCAACAATTTGCTCTGCATGGTGTAGTTTTTATGTTATGGTGGGGTCCACACAAGGATACGCGTATCTGCCATGGTCCCCATGAGGGGTACTGCTGATTTTATTTTTTAAAAGAAAAGAACCAAAAGTTTTCCCTTTGGTTATTGAGGTTAAGTTTAGGTTTATATTAAGATGTAGCAATAGCATTAATTATCATTAATAATTATGTCAGTAAAAGGTCCTTACAAGGATAGTAAGACATAGTGGATTGTGTGTATGTGTGTGTGTTTGTGTTTGTGTGTTTGGAACATAGTGAAAAGGGCAGAAGGAGATGGAGTACATATCAGCCAAGGCCATGAAAAATGAATGATCAGAGTTACTACTACCTGCAGGCTAATTCAAGAGCACATGGAATGGGCAGTGTTTTAATCGCCATCTTGTTTGATGACGGTACATAGTGTGGATCGAGTGGCAACGTTCCAGCCTGTAAGTGGCTATGCAGTTGTTTTCTTAGGCCTTCCAGCCAAGATGGATTATGAGGTACCGTAATTAAAGCTTACTGCACATCTTGAAGCAATGTCTGTGGTTGACTTCATTTTGGTTATTATTTCCTGTAATTTCTTTTAATTAGAGTTTGATGGTAATTTTAACTCCAGCAACGAATGCCCTCATTACTCCTTGATTTTAATTACTCACATGTTTACATAAACCTGACTATTTTATTTCTCAGTCTGGTTTGGTACTCTTAGGCGCCGTCCACATGTATATTTATATTTTTGAAACTCCTGGTAATTGCATTTCATAAGCTGTTATGCAAGACACCTCAAGAATAACATTAAGAGCTGTGCAATGTGCAGTGGAGAAAAAGAAACACCAACATGACTATAAGTTTATTTATTCATTCATTTTTAACAAGTGCTACATCCAGGTTAGGGTGAAATTTTCAGGACGAATATTTTCTCATGAAAAATGACAAATGCAAGTATTTGTGTGGACTGATGATGATATGGATCTGGTGCTGTAGGATATCAATAATCTTCATTCTTAGTGCAGTTTGTAACATGTAAGCATTTTGATTCAGGAGTTTGCTGTCATATTCCAGCTGTCATATTCCAGACAGATTTCAGCACAAATGTATAATAATAAAGCAAATCTAAATTGCAGACAAGTTATAAAATATGAAATTATATTCTACAAATGAACACCCAAGCCAGCAATCATGATAAATGAAGTCCTGGCACATTTATAACAAGCACAAAACCAGTGGGTATTCACAGGTTTGAGCTGTTCTGATTATTTTAGAAAAACTTAATTTTCAGTGACCCAAATGTTGCTTTCATGTAGACAGAATGCAGAAAAAAGTTAAAAAAAAATAAATAAATAAATAAAAATAAATAAATAAAATGTTAGTAGCGACTAGAACTCTAGTGACATAGAACACAAAACTAGCGTTAAAGAAATAATAAAATGATTATATAAATATCAGGCTTAATCTTGTTTTTTTTCTGTGAATGATATCTAGCATTATTTTTCTCCTTTAGTCCAGACATCCCAAACACACTGTATTTATATAACTCCTCTGACAGTTTGTGCTTGTCAGTTTAGCAGCTCACATCATGTAACAAAATACACGGTTTCATTTACTGCGGTGTTTTGACTCATGGACAAAAATCGTGTCCTCACGGCAATCGAACCGTGCTGTGGTTTGCTTGGGTACAACCTATTTCAAATAGTCTGTTGTTGTTTTTTTCTGTACTACTGTGAGAGAGAACCACTCTGAGGAGAGAGATGCACCAAGATTTGATTCAAATGAACTGAACGTTGCATGGCCATCACCACACACAGGGTATCCTCCATCTTTTCCACATCGTCTACTCTCTAGCCAATCAGCATGGGACTGGATTCCACTAACAGGCAACACTGGAGTCTAGAGTCCGTCATCACTTCATATACTCGACTTGTTGAGGGTCAGTTGGATCCTGAAAATGAACTGGAACACTCAGGCTGCATGTTAATGCCAGGTGTAATCAGGAGGTACAAATTCCAGATGTGAATGCCCTCAAGCCCAACTCCCTGTTACCTGAGGCTCATAACCAAGGCACAATCAAAAAGGTAATTCCAACAGTTTAAAACATTGTTTCTTCTTTGATAGCAGAATGATACCAGTATTTGATTTTAGAGTCTTGAATTAGATCCTGATTACCCTAATTAGAATCCTGGTGTTTTTTGCTAGCTGTTTTGCTAACACAAATGTGTTCAGTTCAGTTTAATTCAATTCATTTGCATAGTGCTTTTAACAATGTGCATTGTCTCAAAGCAGCTTTACAGAAACATTGAATAAAAATGATACATTTTTAAGTTAAGTTACTGTGTCCCTAACATTTATTCCTAATGAGCAAGCCTGAGGCGATGGTGGCAAAGGCAAACTCCCTTAGTTGATACGAGGAAAAAACCTCGAGAGGAACCTTGAGAATGGAACTTCATCCTCATTTGTTTAAAGCAGTTTATATTCATGTGGAATTGTGCAACCAAGAGCTCCGGAGGTCAGCATAATGCTAGCTAGGAGCCAGGAGTCAGTCATTTATGACACCTTGTCTGTCCTGATAGCCAGATGCATAAAGATATTTCTGTATTTGGATGACTTGGCTCTTGTGTGCCCCCACAAAAGGAGCAGGCCATCAAAGACAAACCCATTCTCCTTGCACACATTGCAGGCTCATGATTAACTCAGAAGAGAGCTCTTTAACATTGCAACAAGCCACACCATTCACTGAGATTCACTGAGAATGCAAACCACCCTGTCACCCAAATGTGTGGCAGACATTATGCCTGCCAATCAGAGTTAGGCAGGTCACTGCATGCAGTACCGGCTTCTGTTGAGTACAGAGGCAGCTGATGCCAGCCGCAGAGGTAATCCCCCTAGGATTTTTGGAACTACAAGCATTTCAGAAGTATGTTATCAGCTTCTGGCTGTATCCCAAACACCACAAACTAAGTCATGTCCTTGTCTCAGCAAGATGGGAACAGGCTTTACTTTTCTGGGGGACACAAGACTTTTTTTACGGGTCAGTTTGGGAGCAGTGCCTGATTGATGAGAGATCATGGACACTTCCCCACTGTGTTAAATCACAAGACATCAACCAGCTGAAAAAAAAAAGCAGCTGGACAGTCTGTTTGTCTCTCAGATTTTTCTTATTTGTTCTGATAATAATTGATGCATTAGTGTGAGTCAGTGAAACTGATCTTGCAGCAATGTATAATTGCAAGCCTGTAGAGTTTTCTGCTGAATGGTCATCACCATGGCCTTTATCATGACACGTAGCAACTTCTCTTCATGGGCATAACTTGGAGACAGAAGGTCTGCACTACAGCTATCTAGGCATAATTGTGAATCTTCTTCAGGTTCCACAAAATTACCCCTTGTCCCAGTAGTGTGAGTGTGGTCTAGGCTATTGCTCTGCTGCAAAACTAGTTTTGAGGTATTTTGTTGGATCTGATCGATTTGGATGGTGTTTTTATCCTCTAGAATTCATCTTGCTATTGTCAGCAGTTACAATCAATAAAAACTGTTGGGTCTGATCACTTCCAGCCCATGCCACCTTGATTCACAGACTGGGCGATGTGCCTTAGTATTAGAACAGTTGTATTTTTTCATTTCTAAGGAATCTGCATCTGGCCTCTGTTCTGGAAGATGCGATTAAGCCTTACATGTCAGTCTGCTGTTTTCTTCTCTGTATCGAGTTCTTTTCCAGAACTAATCAGACATCCTGCATTTGTAGTACTTATAATTATTTAATACATTTCTTTGTGATTAAAAGTCCTTATAATTATTATTTAATGAGTATTATTTAATAACAAACCCACTGTCTTTAAGTTAAAGCTGAAATGCTTTCTGGTTGCTTTCCAACCCTTTGTGCAGTAGTGAAAATATTAACATCTGTGTTTATTCCCAGATATTTTAGAGCTACACTGTGTGTGTGTTCTGGCAAGGTGCCACCTCCAGGTTGTGGTTTGTTGCTGCTGCGATACAGGGTGGAGCTCCAAGACTAAGAGTGATTGTCATGTTTTAATCAGGGGACTGGCAGATATCTGCAGGGAGTCTCTTCCTGTTGCATATCTTACTCCCTACTTAACATGAGATCCAAGCAGTCTTTGATTTAGTCTGCTTATATTAGTATTACACACAAAGTCACGGTATGCACGTTCCCTATCCCCTGCTGCTGATGAGACATAATACACCAACCACTGCACGTGAATCTCATCTGTCAACTCCACTAGCACACTGAGGTGAAAACACAATGAAGTTACTGGGGCTTAGCAGATGTGCCCAAACCTAATTCGGCTGATATATTCAGCCACGTGTAGATCACAGACGCGGAATATTGGCCATCAATATGACAGGATTTAATCTACTCTTTAAGCAATATTTAGGTAAAGTAAATTGCTTCTGACAACATTACACGCATTTTTTTCTGCATTTTGCAAAAAGAAACAAAAGCAAAGACGATAGCCCTAATGATAGTCCTGAACCTGGAAGCCATCTGAGTGTGCTTTGGTGTGTGTGTGTGTGTGTGTGTGTGTGTGTGTGTGTGTCGGTATAAACCATAGACACTAACAATACCATTACTGCTATTAGAAGTGCAGGGATTACAGCATGATGCCACTACTACCCACTAAAGGAAATATTAAGTGCATATGGACCTATGCTTTTTTATCATATTTCAGATTTATCAGATTTAGCTCCACTCACACACGGTGCTATTTTGGTGTGCTACATTATTTTATTCTCAGCAACAATCCTAATCTCAGGCTTTAGCCACCTCACACATATGAAAAGATCAGTTTGAGGCAGTCGGTTGATCTATATTCGTCCTATTTCTACCACTGTCCACACAAACAGATTATGAGCTGTAATCTGCCTGCGATGGTGCAAACATGGCCTTGGGGCATTTGGAATCACTCCATTTTACATCCTCCACTCATATTATTCTAATCTAGGTCTCTGCTGATGCCCACACTGCCCCCAGGGTCTGTATTACGTCACTACATAGCTGCAGGGTTTTTGTTGTTTAGAACTCCTCTAATAGCACTCTTCATCTCCCTACTGTCTCCATCTCTCCCATCCTGCCAGCAGTGCTGTCTCCTTCTCCCGTAAGGAGGGAAGTAGCATGATGTATTTCAACCACAAACACCTCACTGAATAATACATGTACTTCTCCCAGTTTCTATTCACAACTGTTTAGAGGAAGCACCACCCCTGCAACTCCAAACATGATTTTAAAGGCATAATTTGTAATTTCGTTTTCAAATATAAAGGGGAGGGGGGGCATTGCATGTGGAACATGGGCAGAGAATTGAGAAGAGCAAATAATTCCCTTATGTGGAAAGCTGGCAATTAACTGGGGATGTCAGCCTTTGTTAAGTATAATTGAGTTCTGGATGAAATGAACGTCTGTAATCTGAATGACACTGTGCTGTCAGTCAAAGTTCCAGAATTCAGACCAAACTATCATGCTTGTTTATGTATTATGGACTGATTTCCATATTTCACCCATGGCAGACTAATTTTGTCACATGTATTTCATCTTGCATACTGGAGTTAGGCTGATGGAAATGTATCTTGTTGGAAATGTTTCTCAGCCCTATGTGTTAATAGATTTTAGACTCTGTAATGAGTTTGTGTCACTTGAGTAGCAACATATTTGCAGTAAGTCTAATGAAATAAACTTGTTTTTTTTTTTGTTTTTGTTTTTTTTTGGTTCTTATTATCCAGCCCGACATTTTGTGTCTACTATCAGTCAAATACAAAATACAAAATAGAAAAATGTAAGAGACCTCAATTTCAAAGGTCAGGAACAATCGCTCTTTCACCAGGCAGCCCAATCAATAGTATCCGACTCCTATGTAATAGGTGTGAATTACCCTTTTAACATCCTTACCCTCAGTGTGGCATCTTCAAGACTCGCTTCAGAAATGTCAGCATTCAAAGCCACTCAAATATCAACAGTCAAAGGAATGAGAAAGGATGGCAAGTTTTAAAGAAAAGAAAGGAGAGCATGCTTCCTCCAGTGACTGCACCTAGACAATGATTGTTTCTGTCCTTTTCATCCTGTCCAACCGAGTTCCTTTAATCTCTGTCATGTTTATTTTAACCCTATTATAAAAAAAAGTGCAGGGGCCAGACTGACTCCAAGCTTTTTTCGAGAGAATTCAAGTAAATACCCTGGGTTGATGATTGTCTAAATCCCCAGCAGGGGTCTTGACCGGACGGAAAAGAAATAATACACCCCCTCACTGATACACAGAGGGCCGATGTCACACCAGATTAAAGTCTGCCTGCTAAATGGCCTGTAGTTAGTGCGTTCTTCATGGTCAGTGTTAATCGTGGTGGGATCATGGTGTTGATAGTGTGGTAGAACAGACTGGTCCATTAGCTGCAGAATTAATAGCCATGTTAGCCCCCGGAGCAGACCCCTGATTGACTCATGAGAAACGTCATCATTGCTGCAGCCATGTATGCAGCTGTAAGTACTCGACTAAAGTGTCCTTGGAGATGGAATGAATTTCTTGTTTGGCTCCCATTGAATTGTGGTGATATGACCATTGGGGAGCTTCGGTTAATGAGGATTATTTGCACAATGGTCAGCATTTTACAGATGTCACATTGCTTTCTTGGGTGCAGTTCAGCATTGCTCAGCAGTGTAACATAAACAGATGTGGAAATAACTTTCACACTGCAGGGCTGGGAGGCGAGTATTTTAATATATATTGCTGTACAGAATACCGATTGCCAGATTAAACCTGTAATCAATAATGTAATATAAGATTGCACAATAGCAATAATATATCCTGATTGATTTAAATTACCTTTGAATTACATGTTAAAGGTCATTTAAGCTATTTGACTTTCGCTTTTTAATCAGATCACATTTATTATTGCATTTATCTTTCATTTCTTTTTGTCTCTTGTAGGTGATTACTCTTAATAAACTACTGTTTTCCTTTGAAGGTGGGTTTCGGTTTTCCTTTTGAGTTAGAAGTGCGTCATACTATATGGACCTGATTTACTAGACCTGAGTCCAAAATAGTTGCCTTATTTATGTGCTAGGAGATCAAATGTGCATGCGTGGGCATGTTGGGGGTGATTTACTAAGAATATTTACATGACGTCCACAGGTAGGAGTAACAAAAAAAAAAAAAAAAATATATATATATATATATATATATATATATATTAAAAAAAATGAAGTTTTTGAATGTGCTGTTTGTTCTTGACAGCAATACAAATTTCAGATTTGTTAGCATCTGCTGGAAGAATCAAACTGAAATTAAACTTTTTAACACATGCAGAATTGTGTTTCCAATATACTGGCAATTAATGTTATTTAATTAAATACATAAATAAGTCTAATGCTTAAAATACAATATAATTGCAAAAGTATTCATTTTACCAGAGCCCCCAAAAATGGAAGAAAACACTCAGGGCTAGGAATATTGTAGTTTCATAAATATTTCTGTTTTACCTAGCCTACTAGGGGCAATATACACCGATCAGGCATAACATTATGAGCACTGACAGGTGAAGTGAATAACACTGATGGGTGGGATATATTAGGCAGCAAGTGAACATTTTGTCCTCAAAGGTGATGTATTAGAAACAGGAAAAATGGGCAAGTGTAAGGATTTGAGCGAGTTTGACAAGGACCAAATAGTGATGGCTAGACGACTGGATCAGAGCATCTCCAAAACTGCAGCTCTTTTGGGGTGTTCCTGGTCTGCAGTGGTCAGTATCTATCAAAAGTGGTCCAAGGAAGGAACAGTGGTGAACCGGTGACAGGGTCATGGGTGGCTAAGGCTCACTGATGCATGTGGGGAGTGAAGGCTGGACCGTGTGATCCGATCCAACAGACGAGCTACTGTTGCTCAAATTGCTGAAGAAGTTAATGCTGGTTCTGATAGAAAAGTGTCAGAGTACACAGTGCATGATGGGTCAGGGCTGTTTTGGCAGCAAAAGGGGGACCAACACAATATTAGACAGGTGGTCATAATGTTATGCCTAGGTTGGTGTATTCAGAGAAAAGTTTCAATAAAAACAAAACAGTTTGTTCATAAGCATCTAAAATTTGGTTATCCAAACAGAAGTAAAAAGCCAACAGCGTCCTGACTAATTTTATATCAAATGTGGCGATTAAATAATGAATTTGTTTATACTGATAAAATATCCGATAAGTCGATTTCCATTCCACCGGCAGAACGAAACACCAGTGTACTGGTAAAATTAAGTTGCGTATGAATAAACATCTTTGGTGTTGTAAATATGGGGCAAATAGCTAGCAAGTTCTCCGCAGCGATATTAAGCAATAATTTAAAGGCGATGTTTGCATAATTTTCAGATACTATGGCATAATCTTGATAAACCTTCTCATTATTAAAACCTAGTGAATTGTATAGATTTGTGTACAACTGCCAAACAACAGGCTTCCACAAATATAATACCTGCCTGTCAGTTGGATTCATTTATACTTTCAGTCTCCCAAAGTAACATTGCTGACAAAATGACAGAGGTTTAGAAAATCATGCTGCAGGCACTAAATGTATCTATTTGCATAGATGCCACCCTTTATTTAGCACCTTCATTTCCACATTGCATACTCATTAAGGCGCACATAAATTTGTTTGCGGTAAAGACGCAATCCTATGACAATCGAGTTAGTAAATGCCTTTTGCAGGTGTTATGAATTTGTAGGTTTATGCATTCAAATCTTTAGTTAATCTGAGCCGGTGTTTTGTTACTCCTCAAATCAGCTTGTCTTTTATTATAAAGGGTTAGAATAATATAATCCTCAACTTTGTGGTGAATCAGAAGGACATGGACATATCCACTAGCATCATGCAGACAAACCCCCAAAAAATGATCTTTGAAATCCAGTTCATTTGGAAATCTGTGACTAGCTGAAATGTTCAGTGAATCATAAAAGTCCACTGGACATAAACAGACAGTAGGTAGTAGGAGAAATGAATATTTTCTGCCCTCCTTGCAGTAATTTAATCACTGAGTTCAGAGAATTTCACATCACATCACATTCAATTCATTTCCGTTAATTGGATGAGTCTCTCTTTTCCTGTTGGAGCGGCTAGTGGTTTAGTTAGATTTATTAGACTTGGATTTGATTATATTTAGATTTGGAAATGCTTGTTCATGTTCCTTTGTTTCAGCTGTTTTTCAACTGAAAGAGTAAAATTACACCAGATTTGTACAAAAAAAAGCTAATGCTGCCATTTAGGATTCCATTTAACACCTGATTAAAAATATAAAACCGTTCTTAGAGTCATTAGTGAATTCAAATAGTCCTTCAAATGATGCAGTTGTCAGGTTCCAGCCATTCGCAGAAGTGCATCAGTCGTAAAGTTGTAGGCGAGCAGGAGTGCAAATTTATGTTTCCTTGTCACGAATTTCCTCACTCAGCACACACTGAGGTTCAGAGAGAAACAAGAACAACTCTCATGTTTTGTTATGAGTTTTCTCGGTGTGCTGTTTGTTTACATTGCCATGTGCCTTTACTGTGGCCCCGGCTCTGCCCCCATCCTGTTATTTATCTGTTACTTAATGTGTGTACCTGTTCTGAGTTCAGCTTTTAATCAGTTTGTCTGTTTTGTGCGTGACTTCCTGACAGAAACTGATTATTGGATATACTGAATTTACACACTTGCACCCTGTCCATCTCCTGTCAAGTTTTCCCCGGGCTTAAATGTTTTATCGATGGATTATAAGACATATGCTATATGATTAGCCACAAGCTTAAAAAACATGTATATGGACTATAAGAAAATACTCTGAATTCAAATCAGTTTTCAGTTTTGGCTAAACATTAAATGTTAATTATTTATCATCCTGTGAGTGTTGTTTTCAGTTTTCCTCAAAATAGAAAGTAAAAATATATCACTCTGTTTAAAATATATTTCACAGAAGCAAAAAAAGCTAAGTATTGCACCGGTTTGAGGCCAAAATATGGTTGTTATATTGTATCAGGATTTTGTGAAATTGATTTGCATATGAAGTGTTTGACCCTTCTGGGCCTTGGTCTGTTTATTGTCGTTCATAGCAAGTTCATTCTTCTTCATTTTCTATTACAGTCCAAAAATGTTCTTCCCATAGACCCTACTCTGTAGAAAACACATCTTCTAGGTTACCTGTGACTGCAGTCCCTTGTGTGGTATTGATTTTTATACTTACTTCTTTCAGTATATAAGATGCACCTAACAAAATAGGCCAATCTTGGAGGGCTTTATTTTTTACCCAAAACCTGTTGTAAGGATTTTTTTCCTATACTGAATATTAATGTGGTTTATTAAAAAACATGGTAACAGACAAAGACACCAAAGTGCCTACACAAAAGTCCAGATCTAGTGAATATGCAAAGAGGAAATGCTACATGGGTTACCCAATTCCCTTAGTACATACATACTTTATTGCCTGTATTTGCCTAGTGGAAGATTATAGACTGTTTGCCCTTTTATCAAAGTTTTTGGTCTTTCATACATGTCAACATGAACAGATTAATTCACTTTGTTTCACTAAGTTTAGGGAGATGTCATGCTATGAACTGTTGGCTGAATGTCTGATGCATGTGGCACAGGATTTCCGGGTGATGTGTGTGTTGCATTTATGTAACAGTCTGCCTGGAAACAAAGTTTAAACGCTCTACTTCCCTCATGGAAGATGGAAGCTGTCGCATTTATAACTGTGACAATGAGCGCTTAGAAAGTTCAGCTAAAAGCTGGATTTTCCAAATTATGTTCACAATCTCTTTAAAAGACCTCCAAGAGTTGTGCTTGAGGCACTTAGTGGAATCAAGAAGAGATATTTTAACTTGTTTGCCAAAAGGATATGGGAAGAGTACTATTTTCCAAGCCTGGCAGACCATTTGCCAGCACTTGGATGAATTCCCTACTGATCCAGTTTAATTAGTTGTGTGAGCTCTTACCTCGATTATGGATGATCAGGTAAAGCACCAAACCGAGAAAGGGATATTGGCAGCATATGAATGAACTACTATAGCACGACCGCCTGTTTTTATGTACAGACATTGCCTTTACATTTTCACACCTCTAAACATGACGGTGAACAAAATTAACTGTGATTGGTTGCTTTACATGGCAGTCAGGCACCCTCTTGGGCAGTCTGAGGCCAATAAAAGCTGCTATGGAGTCTAGACCTGCTATCAGTCAGCAGGTCTGGCTATGAATTATCTAGACTAAAAGAATAATTTAGACTTTCTTCTAATAAATCTTTCTTCTAAAAAATACTGCTTTATTCTTGGACTTGGACCAGAGGTTTTCAGTAGGGTTCAAATCTGGAGACTGGGCAGTGGTCTCTTTTTATCCAGAGCTGTATATATCAGACATAACCTTATGAGCACTGCCAGGTGATAGTGAATAACACTGATTATCTCCTCATCATGGCACCTGTTAGTGGGTGGGATATATTAGGCAGCAATAAACATTTTGTCTCAAAGTTGATGTGTTAGAAGCAGGAAAAATGGGCAAGCGTAAAGATTTGAGCGAGTTTGACAAAGGCCAAATAGTGAAGGATCAGAGCATCTCCAAAGGATTAGGGTTGCAGTGGTCAGTATCTATCGAAAGTAACCTTTAAGTCCTATAAGTATCCTTTAAGTCCTGTAAGTTGCTAGTTGCCCACAACTTCCAGGTGTTAAAGAATCTGCTGCTAACATCTTGGTGCCAGATACCACAGCACACCATCAGGGATCTAGTGGAGTCCATGCCTCGATGGGTCCATGCCTCGATGGGTCAATATATATATATATATATAACCTGGGTGGATAATAAGGGTGGATAATAATAATTAAGTCATTATACTTAATTAATTTAATGTAACTGTATTTTTTCTAGGTTGTCACCTCAGTTAATATTATATTTTCAGTGATATTTCTGACACCTGTCAAAACATACTGTACCATAAAAACAAAGATTTCATTATTAATAATATGTTCAGAATTATGCATTCAAGGCAGCAGGCATGTCCTGTTACCTTGTCATTATCCTCTTATTAGTAGTATATATTTAGCATAGCCGGTCAAGACAGGCTCAAGCTGTTGAGATAGTTTTGGAAAAAATCCAAAATGTACCTCTTACATATTGCCCTTGTTTTTTTTTTTTATACAGAATTTAAATTCAAGTAAGAAGGAGTCGTTCCGCAGGAGCTTGAGTGCAGGGCATGTTAATTCTTCTATTGCTGTCATAAGCATTAACATCAGAATAGTGTACATTTGAGTGTTGACCCAAAGAGTTATAGAAACAGAAAAGTTTCTGACTTTTACATCAGAGAACTAATGCATAACAAAACACTGCAAGCCCATAAAGCCAGAAAGCCACACAGTACTTCTGCGTGAAAGAAGACCTTTCCTGTTCACCACTTCTTTTTTTATTCGGTGTTTTTCAGTGCAAAACTTTATGCCAGGCCACCATGTTATCTTAATGAAAGGTCCAGTCAGACTCGGCCGGCTGTATTTTCAGCCCACAGAAATGCCTGTGGTAAGAGCAAAAGAAAAAAGCCATCGTTTATTCAACATTTGCAAATACTGTCACCATATGTGGCCTACAGGCAGTTTAGGACTATCATAAAATGTGTAATGTTTTGAAAATCCCTTCATGTTTCTGCTTGCTTCCTGCATCTTAACCTAAAATATACTGAAAGAAAAGCAAACACATGTGTACAATGCAAAAGCTGTAGTCACTGGATTTGTACTTTCATTTCAATGGTCAGTTACATTGCTGTGCAAGTTGACAAGCGAAGCTGACAATTACTGAAAAGGTTATTGGGGAGATTTCTGCTTAATGATGTCCAGGTAGTGCAATACCTAATTGGGTCACTTTTAAAAAAAAACTTATTTAAACCTTATGTTAAAAAAACTCAGGCGTATAGACAGGTGACAAATTAAAAGGAAAAACTGGTGGGGGCATTCTGCTGGATCTAATTGTCTCATTAGAGGAAAAGCTCACTGCAAATCATTCCAGTTATTCTGATGAATCACCTGTATCCACGTTTCTTTCATGACTCTACAGTGCATGAACAGTGCTCACTGAATAGGCTGATCCGTATGAAATTTATGTAAATCTAACATATGCTATGCCTTTTCACAGACATCCCCAGTCTCATCTCAGTTGGGTTTTAGAATAGGATTTGGAGGGTTGGGTTGGGAGATTTTGGACCAGTGTGCTAGAAAATACTCTCAACCATCACCAAAATACTAGTCGAGGGAAATCAGTCTACTGGAACAGTAGTGTTTCTATGTCTTCAGTACAGATCCAGAGACTTGTAGAGTCTATGACAAGGCACACTAAAGCTGTCACATAGCAACAAGTTGTTTTTTTCCTTTAATATTGTCAAGCAAGTTTCATTTGATAGTTAGAGGTGAAAAGATTCCACACTTATGTAATAGCTTATTTAGATGCAGATCTAGTAATTCCCAAATGAGGTGAACTAGCTGAATGGTCCAAGCAATATGTTGCTGAGGTAAAAACTCAGTAGCAGCTTAATAAATTTGTTTGTACATAGTATAGATATTGTAATGGGGTAAACCTGAATAGTTTGAACACACAGTTTGAATGTGAAGGTTGAATGAGCTGTGTCATTGAAGACTCCAATTTAGTATCAAGGCAATGCTGTGGAATAATTACTGGAGCAAGATTTTAAATTTGATTAAGCATGCAAAGTAGTACACACATATTCCTTGCATTTATCCTGTTTAGTTGTAGCATTAACTATTAATATCTTTGTTTGCACATTTTCATACCTTCCATCCATCCATCCATCCATCCATCCATCCATCTATCCATCCATTCACTCATCCACCCATCCATTCATTCATTCATTCATTCATTCATTCATTCATTCATTCATGCATTCATTCTTTCATTATTTTTTTCATTCATTCATCCATTCATTCATGAGTACCCACTGTATCCTATTCATCAGTGGATCCAGAGCTTTTCCCGGGCTCACTGGGCTTGAGCCAAGAACATTCAAGGCAATTCATTGCAAGCACCATGCAAACACATTTGCACCCTGGGGCAATTTAGCATAGCTTGTTCACATACCCACTTGCTTTTGACAGGTGGGCAAAAACTGGAGAACCCAGAGGAAACCCGCACTGACATGAGGAGAATATGCTCAGAAACTCCATACAGACCTTAACCGGAGCTCTGAGCTGTGTTGCGGGAATGCTTCCATCTGCAGCTCCATGCCATCCTGTTGTTTAGTTAACATCCTTCAAATTTTTCAAATCAATTGTTCACCAGAGTGACTTACAGACACCAGAGTTCATTTATTGTTCTTGGTTGGCATCCATCTGCCACTTTTGTCCCTGCTGTCTGTGTCCATTGTTGTACAACGTTTCATGCATGACTTGCTCCATCAGGGTCTGCTTGTGAAGATGCTGATCACGTCCGAAGGTGAGCAGCAAGTAAGCAGACATGCTTGTGCGTGTATGTGTGTGTCTGTTTGATAGGGTGCATCCAGAGTTCCTGCCTCAGGGATCCACAAGTAGAGGTTTGTGATCAAAAGAGAAAATACAGATGACAGCAATCGCTTTCCATTGGACCAGCAGAGCAGCTGGAGCATGGCATGCTCTAACCACACTGTTGATAGAGTATTACTGAAACCTGCCTGACTTTGCAAGCACTGATGACTCTGTGGGTTCAGTGAACCTTAGGGGAGTTGCTTATGGTGTGAGGGAAGCAGGTTCAGCTTGATAAACTCACTTTTCCCAGACAGTTTACTAAATCGTTTTGCTCAGTTTAATTAGATAAGCTTATTATAGAGCATATATGGCTAGAGGGGTGCTGACTTGAACTAGGAAGGGAAATTTACTCATAGTCCCAATGATATATTTCTTCGGATAAACATTGTAAAAGAGCAGTGCTGCAGTGGTCCATTCCCTTTGATTACACTGTAGCTGTCCACATTCTTGTTAAATAAAATGTTAAAGGGGCTGGCCACTTTCCTGATCGATGTCCTGTCGAATGAACACATGTTTGGATTGACATTTTGCAGTATAGATTTAGAGAAACAATGCATTCCTTTGCACTTTTGGATTGAGGAGGGTGGGCTGTACAACTCTCACTTGAAATGCCTAGCTACTTGTCATTCTCCAGCATTATTGGCACCCTTCAAAAGAACAAACATTCAAATTGACAGGAATCAAACTTTTCACTCAAACAATGTAAAGTACTCTTTCTTCATACTTATAAGAGCAAAAATATCTTTTTATAGAAACTACACAGCTGTAAAGTTTTCAAGTGGCGGTGGTAGCTCAAATGGTTAAGGCTCTGAGTCGTTGACCGGAAGAACGGGGTTCAAGGCCAAGCTGCCAATGTTGGGCCCTTGAGCAAGGCCCCCAACCCACCCTGCTCCAGGGGCGCTGCATCATGGCTGATGCTGCGCTCTGATCCCAACCCTCAAGGATTGGATATGTGAAGAAAGAGTTTCACTGTGCAGTAATGTGTAGGTGATAAATAAAGACGACTTAATAATAACTTAAAAAAATACTCAGAAAAGTGTTTGCACTGTTTGGAGATTTTGAATGCAGATAATGCAACAGCCATCCATTGGCAGGCTTGATTCTGTTCTCTCAGTGGGAGCCTTGGCATTACTCTTTCTCCCCTGTCAGCCATAGCAGGACTAGCCAATTGTGGGTGTCTGTGACCTCATGTATGTTGAGAAGGGCAGATAGCACTTTTCTCCAAGTGTGTTATGCCGCCCTGTTACACAGTATGAGCAGCAGTTCGAAAAAGATGCAGATGGCTGGCTTCATGTGTCTCAGATGAAGTATGAGTTTTACAGTCTCTGGTTGGTAGCTGTCATATCATAGTGGCTTGTGGGTCGGTATTGGCAGGTGACCAAATTGAGGACAAAATGGTACAGTAAATCTTGACGCACTATCAAGAAATGCTGTTGTTGTATTTGACATTTCTTCTTACACTGGGGTATACAGTAGATATGAAGTTGGAAAATCCCTTTATCGTCCACCAACACAAGGAAAACCAAAGAGTTTTCAACATCAAAGAGACAGAATTGACCTGTACAGGATAGGGAATCGGTATAAAAAATAACATAAATAACACAGTCAGGGCCAGGTTACAGTTTGGTCATTTTACAGCTACACAGTTTATTTGATTCTCAAAATCAAAGGGGGAAAAACAGATAAAAAAAAAAACTGTTAAATGCCACCTCCATAACAAAAGCTCTTTTCTGAGAGAGGAATTTTTGAAACCATTGTCTAAACATTAGCACCTTAAGCACTTTACCAAGGGTTATTAGAACTATAATTTGAATAATGGTCACTGACACCAAAATGAAACTTTTCGATTATGCACACATCAGTGTGTTGATTAACAAAAGCACCTGTAAATTACTGAGTTGGACTGAAGTACCAGAAAATGTTACCTTAAAACATCATTTGTTTGGGTTTAAGGCATGGCTGCAATTGGATCTGTTAACAGTATAAAACTAAACATACATCCAAACCAATACACAAAACACATTGAACACAAAATCTTATTTTCTGATGGCCATGTCAATCTCCAGGACTGGAAAATATCAAAGAGAGAAGACCTCATGTATAAACCCTCACATGGCTAAAAGCCATCTCCAAGTGCTCAAGCTCACTGCTGTTCCCATAACCAGGAGGACCTTCATCAAATATTAATTGTGTGGGGGCTGATTTCCAGTTTGGAACCTGAGTTCTGTGGAACAAAATGCACTGCTCACAAAAACACATGTGGCAAAATGTTGTATTAAATAAACGTATACAGCCTCCTCAGATACACTGCACACCTTTCTATTAATAAAATACAAGCAAATTTTAAAGTCTTGTAGAACTGACATACAAAATGCAAGAAAACCAGAGGCAGTGAGAACCCAACACTGGGTTTTATATACAGGAGCAGCTCATCATGTCCACCTTTATCCTTGCCCTGTTTGTCTTTTGGAAATTTGGAAACTGGTGAACTTCTTAAAGAAGGAGATGGTGTTCCACTAACCACAAGAGACAGAAAACCCTTTTGGCTCAAAGGCACAATTACATGTTCTTACATTATCACTGTGATTTAAGTCTTTAGAGGAATATTAGTTTAGATAAAAGTCAAGCATGGGCTGAATTTGACACAGCACCACTGAGGTTTTACAGGACTGATAAATCAGCACCTAATAGCTTGCTGATGAATCTCCCCTGTGTAGGTAAGAAAATGGCTTTTACTGCCCTTGCCAAAGCTGGTCTTCATAGAAAGATTATATTAGGAAGATCCATTTCAACGTCAGTGTAGGATTTGTCCCTTATGGCCTGGCTATATGAGTACCATGTGCAGGGCTTATGTAACTGAATGCAAATACATTATTTGGAACGAACAGATAATGCATTCTTAATGCATACAAAAATAGCACCAGTGATCGTGTTAAGATTACACGGGAAGCCCAGCCTCCCCTAAAATGTCATTAAAATGTGCCAATGAAATGTTTTCTCAGTACATTTGTAGAAATGTGTCTACATTATTCCACACTCTTGGAAATTTTAGCAAATATCTCACAGCAGCGTTGCGATCTGTTCATACATTTAACGCAGATTTCTTTCCATGACCAAGTACTCTGTTTTAATGGGAGATTTTCTGGATCTCTTCTGGATGGGCTTGTTCTTCATTTGCCCTGACTCACAGCTTCAGAATTCACAGACCATGCTGACAGTGCTAGCATTTTTGTGTATGGGGATGGTTTTTTTTCAGGGTTTTCTGGGGCACAGTGGGGGGTTCATATTTAATTTAAAAAATAACATAAAATAAATGAAACAGTCAAAAAGTATTCGTGTTTTGGTCACACACACTTTTGTTTTGGACACAGATTTTTGGAGTGCTCAACAGATACAAATGCACTTGCATTGCCTTCAACCCCTAATGCAGACAAAATCCTTTAAGAAGCTGCCCTCAAGTAGCGCATTATGTAAAAAATGTGTTTTATATGAGAAAAAAAAACCTGTTAAGACCGGTGAAAAAAATACTGCCATAAAAGTACAAAAAGACTAAGTGAGATACAAAAGGAGGAGAGGTTGAGGTCACACTAAGAAATTAGAGAAAATTAAAGAAATTTCTTTTTTTTTCCCTGTCTCTAGAAATGGAGACAGTAAATACCCATCCTGTCCTCAGAGATTCCTTCCTGACCAGAGACACCACAATGGAGACCCTGATGAGGAGCACATGCAATTACTCTCTCTTAATAAAATCTCAAAGTTCCAATTATACCCAAGCACAATGGCCACTGCACTTGTCTGCTGATTGAGTTCATACTCCGTGGGACTTCTAATAGTGTTCACCCCCCTCCCTTGTGAAGTGCTGCATGGGTTTCCATCCCTCAGCTCTATTCTTCCACTTCTTCCACTTTTTTCTGGATTCATTAGCTCCTCACAAAGGTCCCATCATCCCTAGTCAATCCAGTCGATATGAATCATCTTAAAACTGTTATTTTACAGCTCTTTGAGCTATTAGATGATGCGTCAATATTTGTCAGTGTCAAGGCTGTCATCATGATTCCACCTCTATACCGTCATATATACAAGGTGATAAATATTGATTTCGTTTAATTGAATCCTAAGACAGCTTTGACACTTTACCTCAGCAAAATCTTCCATTGATGAACTTTGATCTGTAATCTTCTTCCACTTTGTGATCCTACTCTCTCTCTCTAGGGCACTTTTTTTCCTCCATAACATGGCAATCAAATCTCCACCCCATGATGAGCACAACAGATGTGGAGAATCTAGTCCACACTGTCATAACATCTCCTCTTAATTGCTTCTTTTACTGGCATTCCTCATGAAACCATACATGCTCTTTAATTCATTCATCATCAGTAACCGCTTCATATAGTCCAAGGTCGTGGTGAATCTGGAGTCTATTATGGAAACACTACTTGCAAGGCGGGAATACACCCTGGATTAGGCGACAGTCTACCACAGGGACCCATGCACACACACTCACATCTAGGGACAGTTCAAAGCCACCAGTCTTCCTACTGGTATGTTTTTGGCAAGTGGGAGGAAACCGAAAACGCAGAACAGAGTAGATCTATGTTTAGAGAGTGTATTTAAGTGAGAGAAGTGGGTGTGGCCAAAACTTGTTTGTTTTATTTTTAAGAGATGTGCGTGGGGCTGATTTTTAATCTGCAGTTATATTTTTCCTTTGTACCTGCTCGTGATGTTTTCTATCCAGTTTAGTCGATTCATGTCTCAAAATATAATCAAAATTGTAGCCTAATCTAAGCCACCATGATGAACATTGCGAATGAGTGAATACGTATATAAGTAAGTAAAAAGATCATGGTCTTTCTTTGTACCAAGAGCTTCATATCTGACTGCTCAATCGCGATCGTGCCTGCAAGCTTCATAATCTGACCACTGACCTGCATAATAGTGTGCTTCTTATCTGTATTTGTATCTGTTTAGAACATTATCTGTTCACTCCGAATAGTGTATTTGTATTCGCTTGCATCCCTAGTGTGAGGAACTGCCTGCCAATTTTTAAATGCTCCCCATGTTTCTGGGAAGGACATACTGTCAGCTGAAGAATGATCTATTTATTTTACATTGTATGATCTTCTTGTGCACTATTCATTCCTCCTCCTATTTTTATACTCGTTCAAAGCCCCGGTCTTATATGCTGATGAATACAACATCAGTGTCTACACTATTGTGCCTTGCTGTTCAAACTGCATGCATACATCACTGAAAGGATGGACAGGAAGTTTATTAGAACTGCTCTTTTCTGTAACCCTCACCTTATGTATCATGCTGGTCTGTCCGTCCTACATCTCTTCCTATACTACATGACTGGAAAAACATGTCACTACTGCATACAGAGTAAGGATTAGTATCTGACAAGTATTGTTAATTAAGTGGTGGAAGGTGCTAAGGTCAGTTGCTTCCTGTTTTTTATTTGTGCATTATTCAAGACCAGTATATCTATTTTAGCTCCTCCAAGGTGAGAGAAGCAGCCAGGGCGCTGTTCGTCTCTGTTGTCAGCAATCTAATGTAGGTCAGAAGCAATTCACTCAAACACCCCACCCCCCCACACACGCACACACACACACACACACACACACACACACACACAGACATATACACATGCTCGTTGAGCTTGCTGTCTGCTGATTATGTCAGATTAATTTCATATGGACCATTGAATGTGTCTTCCTTTGATGTACTTTGGCTCCAGTTATTTCTTTGCCTCCTCATACTTGTCTTGCACTGGCATACGTACGTGAGCAGTGATAGCACGATAAGGACCACAGTATATTTCCTCTTGACAAATCCATTGATGTCCCTGTGTCTCATCATTCTGCTGGAATGAGAGCCCGAGCCCGAAGAGTCCACACGTGACAGGAGCAGATGACTCGCCCTCACTGTGCCAAAGTAAAGGCAGACACAAGTGATAGAGAGAAAAAAAAAACAGTGTACAAGATGGGAAGAGAAAAAGAGAAGGAAGGTAGGAGAGAAAGAGTGTCACTGATGACTACATGGCTGTCTACAAGCTGGCACCCATCAGTAATCTGTCTATGACACCTTCCTGCTGTCATGCACACAAAGCACAGTCTACATCGTACACCATACTATCCCCATGCACAGACATACTAACACGCTTAGCGGTGCCAAGCCCCTTATTCTCCTGGGCTTGCTGTAGTTTGACAACTGGCAGCTTTGAAGAGTTTATACTGAATATGATGAGCTCAGGAGGATGTTTATGTGCTGTCACCAATGAGCAAAGGAAGAATTTGTAATTCGCCTGCTGCTCTCTAAAGAGAATTAGCTCAACAAATTATCAGAAGTGGTGGAGTATGGAGTGATTCCATGTGTCTCAACCTTCCTTTACTTTACAGTTTCGACCCCCCCACCCCCCACCACCACCACCACCACCAACACGTTACATGGTTCCAAAGCTCAAGGATCTGCGGAAGAACCAAAATGTATAGACTCATTTCTGGCGCCGAAGAAAGTTCCAGTGATGGGTATTCCTGTCCTGCCTGCCTGTTAGACTTTGCGCTGAAGAGAGACCCACATGGTTGAACGGCGCTGATTGATGAGCTCAATATTGATCACAACATGTGTGGGGGCTAAAAAAGAGAGATGTGCTATACGGGCAGTGTGGCTTAATGGAGAGAAGCTCAGCGCAGCCTGCCTCCTTTGATCTGCTGAGGATTATTGTGGCTGGCTGGGTACGCAGCCAGTGAGACTCTGAGCCGGTAGACAGTTCGTCCAGCCAACGTGAGCAGAATGTGCAAGGCGGCTGGCAGTCTTGTAGAGTGTGACTTGCTGTCTTACTCAACCGAGGCTCATTCATAGCAGCATGTTGGCCCCCATTTTAATCAATGTCAGTGTAAGAGTGCTGATGTAAGATCAGTTTCATCTGCATTCATTTACTCTGTCTCGGACCCTTGCCCATCACAAAGAGCCTAGAAACACTGACCTGTTCCAGCAGTGCTCAGGTTCTGCGAAATAGTTGTCCCTCTGGAGGAACCCTTAAAGGTTCTATGTCAAACAATATAAAATAGAGTTGTTCTTACAGAAAAGCATCATCCATTTATGAAGAAAGATCTTCACTCTGAAACACATAAATGCTTTATATTGAAGCATTACTGATATACTTAGCATGCTAATCTATTGATTGGTGCTGTAGGTCTGTTATTCTGTCAGCTATGAAAATCAAAAGAACAAGCGCTTCTTTTCTCACTCACCATTTTGATTGACTCTCAATGTTCCGATCTGTTGGAGCTGGTGAAAGAGCTGGACAGATTAAAGTACTAAAGTGCTATTGCGTTATGTCTTCAGGTAGAGATGAACCAAGATCTATATTCCACTGGCACCACTATCAGGAGGTAGATGAATGGCATTGTGGGTAATGTAGAATACTGTTAACTAAAGTGAATAAAAAGATCTATATGAAAGAACTTCAAGCAAAAAAAAAAAAAATCTAAATTCAGAACAAAATTTCTACAAACGTCTTGGATGCCACTGAAGATCAGTTACATAGATTAAAATGCAAATTGTTTAGGATTTTTCATATCCAATGAAGCCTTTTTTCTTCTGTGATATTTATCTGTGGATGTTGACAATCCTGATCAGTACCCTTTTAATGTGGTATCCTGGCAAAAGGTACTAATTGGCTTATTCTATAGTTGTCTACATGATGTAGTGGATGCAAATACACATCTATTAATGAACCCTAACAATCCAGTGTCAAAACTGGCTGTATCCCAAGTTCATCTCGAACCCCAGATGTCATACCCGCAATGATGTTGTTAGTGTATAAATGAGCTTCTTCTAGCTATTGTTTCCCATCCTGAAGGGCAAACAGTCCTGAAACTTTTGTTGTATTTCAGGATTAATTAAGCTGTTTAAACAGGCAGCCAGCACTTCATTCCTTCTCTCTACATTCCCCACAAACACCTCTGGACGTGCTCTATATTCCAAGCATGGGCAGATGCTGAAGAGCATTTCAAACAGCGCGCTGGCGTGGGCTGAGTGCACTATCTCCCCAGTCCCGCCTCTCTTGCTGATTAATATCCTGTAGCATCCTGCCAAGCCTCTTGCCTTCATCTTTGTTTGTGAGCTCCTGTCTAAGATTCCAAAATAATGTTGTTATTGTCAGCTCTCGCTGCTGCATTGATTAGTTAGATCTTTACAACATCAAAAGCAACACCACAGCAGAATAAAAAAGTGCATGTGATGTTTACAGCAGTATCTCTTCTCTTTGTGAGGTTGGGGGTAGGAAATGTGTAAATCAATGGGTTTGTGACTTGATATTCAGGTCAGCTCCTGAGCTGGGAGGTTGACGGAAGTTGGTACAACCAATGTAATAAAAGTTGAGGGTGCTTTCCCAGTAATTAGGCCTAACCCAGATGTTGAAAGAAAACATTTGGACAGTACGTACATGGAAAAGCTTTGATAACATCCCAGCTGCTTCATGAAACTTTAACACGCTAAAAAAGTAATTGATTTTTTGGCAGGCTGTTTCCCTCACTGCGTTGTCTCTTTGGCAACCAGGCATCGATGTCGTCTACTGGCACTTTCATGATCTACTCAATCAAATGTTCCCTACTTTTTTTTTTTTTTTATAAGCCTTCGCTGTTTCACTTCGGCGGAACGTAATCCTTCAGGTTCAAAGTTTGTCTCTGCCACCCGGCTAGGGTAATATTCAGCAACATAATAGTTATATACAAATCCAGGCTTGAAAGGAATGGCACATTAGAGAAAAAGATCTGTGAATTTAGGTGCAATCTGATTTATTTGCAGCACACCAGACACGGTGAGATAGTCACTCTAGGTGATGAAGCGGAACAGCAGGTTTGCGCTCCTTGTGGTGCCGGCACAAATGAGTAGTGGCATGTGATCTGCGCTACAACAGCTTGTAGGACGACGCAGACTCTCTGATCTTCTCTCCTGCTTGATTTAGGGGGCACACTGCAGATTTGAATAGCTTTCACAAAAGAGGCTTTTGTAAAGC
Organism: Hemibagrus wyckioides; assembly: GCF_019097595.1. Taxonomy (NCBI): domain Eukaryota; kingdom Metazoa; phylum Chordata; class Actinopteri; order Siluriformes; family Bagridae; genus Hemibagrus; species Hemibagrus wyckioides. The sequence continues at coordinate 11,459,989 of NC_080711.1, forward strand.
ACCTGTGTAAAAGCCGAGTCAGGGGAGCAGAAGGGATTGAAAGCCAAGCTACGAACAAAGCCGCAACGACTTGGAGGAGAAAACACACCCGGGAGCAAAAACTCTCCAGGAGTGGCAGGAAGGGCGATATATAGCGAGCACTAGAGCTGAAGCCTCCGAGCTGAGAGAGTGATCAACTGTGCATACCGCTCACGCTCAATACACATATCATGCATGCATTCTTGCGAAATCTTTTGAAATATTCAGGACGATGTTTTTCCTTGCCGTTTAAATATTGCCTCCACAGTGGGAATGGAATTATAGATTTTTTTTAATCTTCAAGCTGTGTAGCTCTCATCCGGCTCTGAAAGACAGCTTTGGGTTCAGGTTGACAGCGCTCTCTTCTTTTCTCTCATCATAAAGCAGTTTTCATCGTGTGGAGAATATGGCTTGTAAAATGGCATCCTCCCCACAAACCCTGAGAGGTAGCCCAAAGAAATTCTGTCTGCTGACAGGTGTGACATTGGTGTTCTCTCTCGCTCTCTCTCTCTCTCTCTCTCTCTCTCTCTCTCTCTCACACACACACACACACAAAATCTCTTGTACTGTCTCACTTTCAGGCTCAAGAGGCTTCTACCTCCTCCTCATCTCATCTTGGCCTTGAGCTTTGTCATGTTGTGAGAAAAGTAAAGCCAACAGCTCTAGGCACATGAAGTGTTTACCTTTCTTTTCTCTGTTTCCCATAAAAGTAGTTTTTTATGGACTCTTGAAGATATAAAGGTATTGGAGAGATTCAGATTGTTTTCCTATACTCAGGCACATTAGCATGACGAAACCCTTTGTTGCCTTATAGCTTAGATAGCTTCCAATTGATAAAACTGTTAGAGCGGATGTGTGGTAAGTATTTGTGAGGTTTATTGATTTTGTTTCAATACCTGGCAGCTTGTCGTTCTCCTCACAGCTTGTGACCCGAGTTAGCTCAGCCGTTCCAAGACTACAGCTCAATATGTCGGTATGTTGGGCAAAGGGAGTCTGTATTCATACCACGTCTTGGCAGTGATTAAGTGTGCTTTGCATACTGCCACAGTGTCTCTCTTTACCTATTATCCCTGAACTCACAGAGACCATTTAAACCCATGTCTCGTCCCCTTTCGCTTGGAGAGAAGTTGCAGTATTTCCCGTGGTCTGCTCTCTGTTTCGCCCTGGCCTTGTGAGGTGTGTTGGCATGTTGCATCTACATGTGTTTTTGTGCAAGCTGTGTCAAGGCATCACAGTCATGACCCTTCCCACTTCTTCTTTACATGGATGTTGCATCGTCTGTGTCTCTGTGGGCACCTGGGTTTCTGTGCATGTGTGTGTGAGAGAAAGACAGAGAGACAGTGAGAGAGAGAGAGAGAGAGAGAGAGAAGCAAGGCAAGGAGAGCTGCTGAATGTTTAAAGACTATGATGTCTAACTCCCTGTGCTTAGCAGCAGCTCCAGCAAAGTCCACTAGCTGTAGATATTTCAATTAAGTCTTGCTCAGGGGAGATTGGGTAAGAGCACAGGGGGATTGTACACACCGCTGCCCTGCCACCACCACCACCTCCCCCCTTCCCTCATCTACTGGTCTGTTGTCTCTGAACAACAAAGGCTATTTTCAGACAATCCAACCCACAGTGGGGTGAGAAAGTAGGCCTCGACAATAGCTGTAAGAGCATTCATGACTTTTTAATCGGTGGCTGCGAAGAATCAAATCTTTCACCCCTCCATCAAAAGCACTGAGGCGTACGGAGAGAAGGAGATGATGTCTGGGTAAGAAAAGAAGAAGGATCAATGACGAGGTGATGAAAAAAGGCAGAAATGCTCGTAGAATAAAAAGACCCGTAAGGTTATTTTCTGTTTCTCTCATAACGTTAGGGATATACTGTAATATATTTTAATAAACAGTTATATATACGAGCAATAAAACACAACAGGGTGTGGTGTAATAGGAAATTTTATTCGAATTTTTTAAAAGAAATTTTTAATAGAAAATATAAAGCAGCAGCCATGTTGCTATAGAGCTGCTCCTATAGAGAAACAATCTACATCTTTTGAGCAATTAGAACCAGGAATTCAACAAGGCTGGTGCATAAATTTTCTAAAACTGGGCCAGTTTAGGGAGCGGTTCAGTATAAACAGAAAAGGAAATCAGAGACATCGAAGCTTTTTAATTGAATATCAAACACACGTTAACTACAGAAAACTAGTATTTTTTTCCACTATAGTTAACCACTTGTAAATAAATCTTACGTTGCATTCTATCCTCAACCATTAGCTCACATTCCACTTAGCTTCAGCTTAATCCCTCTTCAGGTCTAGTCCTCACTATTCTAAATTCTAATATGAGCTGTTACTTATGAAAATGATGTTTGACTTTGAAGACGACAGCACAATGGCAAATTCAGCTATTCTGTATATTATCTTATGACATGTGACAGGAGCACATACAGGAGGTTCTGCATGAGTAAGTACACTGCAGAGACTCAGTTGATTGACATGGCACTACGGATTGCTGCATCTACAATGGAATATCTTCAGCTCTCCCATAGGACTCTGCCGAAATGAACCATATTGCACTATATGGTGTATAAGAAATGAGGACGTATACAGTTAGAAGCATACAGTTGTCTAGAATGTCTTTCTATGCTTTAACATTAAGATGAAATTAAGAGGCCTAAACACAGCACGTTTATAGCAATAGACAATGCCCCGGGCATAAAGCAAGGTCCATAAAGGCATGGTTCTATAAGGTTGTTGCAGAACTACTCTGCAAAGTGACCTACACTGACCTCAACCCTACTGAGCCCTTTTGGAACTGGAAAGCCAGCTTGCACCCCAGGCCTTCTCACCTGAAATCGGTGTCTGACCTCACTAATGCTCTTCTCCTGGTGGTCCAGCAGCAGGATCCCACACTCTCACTGCCTCGTCTCAGGTTTTATTCCCAGGCAGGGATCTAACCCAGCCACGGAAGAGTTAACTCTCAGTGCCAGTCCCAAGCCCACATAAAATGGGAGGGTTACATCATGAAGGGCATCTGGTGGAAAACCTGTGCCAAATCAAAACATGCAGACCAAATGATCTGCTGTGGTGACCCCGAACAGGGAGCAGCCAAAAGAACAACAACAACAACAACAACCTTACTAATGCTCTTGTGGTTGAATGAGCACAGATCTCCACAGCCATTCTCCTAGTGAAAGACCTTTCCAGAAGACTGGAGGTTATTAGCAAAGAGAGGACCAACTCTATATTAATGCCCATGAGTTTTAGGCTGTGTAATGCATATGCTATAATAAATTTAACAAAAATGAATGTCTTGTAAATAACTCTCTTCTTTATTTATGCATGCTTGGCTCACATTCTTGTATATTTAATAACAATTACCTTTTAATCATTAAAAGACCAGGTGATTTTTTTTGTTTTAATCTCTAACAATCTGGTTTCAGTGACTCTGTGCTCATGATTTTAGATCTTGGCTGACATGAGTGGCACCTGATGTTGTCTTCTGCTGGAGAACCCCGTCCACCTCAAGGTCGAGGTTTTGTGTATGCTTAGATGCTTTTCTGTACACCACAGATATAAAGAGTTATTATTTGAGTTACTATATCCTTTCCTGCGGCTGACCATTTGACTCTGACCTCTCTCATCAACTGAGCATTTCCAACCACAGAACTTTCACACCATTCTTTGTAAACTCTTTGTAAAGATTGTTATGTATGAAAATCCCAAGAGAGATACGTTTCTGAAATCCTCAAACCAGCCTATCCAACCACAGTGCTAGGATCACAGTCCAGGATCATACATTTTCTTCACTCTGATGTTTGATTTAAACACTACTTGAGTCTCTTGACCTGTATCTGCATGATTTTTTTATTTTTTTTGCATTGTGCTCCTGCCACATGATTGGCTGATGAAGTGTCGGCAGGAACGTGATGTTTATTAGGTTAGGTGTTCCTAATAAAGTAGATGGTGAAAGGGTGTATCAAGGTATAATACAATGTCCATTCAGCTTTAGAAAAACCATGAGAAAACCTGAACCTTTTATTTTTTTCCTTTAAATACAGTTGAGTTCTTTATTCAAATTACAAGCGCTAATGATTAAATAATATCAGCGCTGTGCATTTCCCTGCTTGTGAATGAAAATGATCAACTTTCACGCTACAGTATTTCTAATGATATATTTGTATAAATATAGACATTGTGAATAGAGACATGTGTATGTGAAATCTGGCACAGAGTGTTGTTTAAAGTGATAATTGAAGCTAATGATCTTACTTCCCAAGATGGCATGAAGGCACAGTGTATAGTGTTGCTCCAGAGTCATTGATTTGATCCTGAGCTCGTGTTAAATATGTCTATGCATTTCTTATAGTCTCCCAATGTCTTTGTGGCTTTTATCTGCATTCTCCAGCTTCCTCCCACCTCCCAACATAATACCAGTTGGTTATTTGCCAATAGATGTGAATATGTTTTCATATGGTGCTCAGCAACGGACTCACATGTACCACATACAGTGTTCCCAGAATACACAGTGACCATGACCAGAATCCTCTGCGGTTACTTGGTAACTGAAGATGAATCTTACTGCCCTTTAGTGCAGGGACTACACAGTAATTAACATTCCCTGTCAATACAAATACATTTCGACAACATTTTTGTCCTCATAATGCTATCATAGAAATTTGATTACTAACAGATCAGCGGCAGCAGTCGGTGAAATAGAGACAGTTCTTTTCAGGTGAATTGTTTGTCACACGTAACAAGTGTGCAAATCATAGAAAATCCTATTCTCCTTTTTCTTGTTTCATTTGTTTTCAGTGATAAATGACATTCTATGTGGATTATGTGTAATTAGTTGTTTAATGATGTGTGTTTCATATCAGTGTAACACTACAGACAATATATATATCATCATGACGAGTACATTAGCTGAAAGTACATATCACTCTGTATTACTGAGTGTCTTTTTTAGCTGGTTGATCTATACATGCTACCTTTACACTCCGATATGCTGGTTGGCCTGTGGGGACTGTTTGTGAAGAAATGTGTGAAATACAGTACCATCCCATCATGTTCCCTAGACAATACCAATTGCATTTCTTTTCATCAAAACAAATGGAAATTCAGATTCAATACTGTTGCAAGTGCATCGCTAATGTTCAACTCTCAGTGAACACAAATACAATCTCTTTCTCTCTCTCTCTCTCTCTCTCTCTCTCTCTCTCTCTCTCTCTCGCACTTGCAGATTTAAAACGGTAATTGATCAGAAATTCTTAAAGGCATCAAATTGCCTCAAGCCTTTTTCTCTGGCAAAAAAATAATGTATGAATAATTTTCCTAAAAAATGGAAAAACTGTGTAATTATGGTACATTATATATATATATTGTACCGCTTAAGTACCTTTTTTTTTCTTCAAATAAACCTTTAATAATATGCTTCATACTACCTCACACGGTAATGTGGCATGCTATAAGTAAAAAGATGTACCACTCCAGTGACAGGAAGTGGAATAGTTCAGTACCTCTTATCATGAGAGTGTTTTTTTGCACAAATGAAATCCAGTGCATGGAAGAATTAGATCGTTTAACTTCAACCAATATACAACTCTCCAGGTCGTGGAGTTAGAATAAGGTAAGAACCTCTGGTATAATTACAGTGAAGGCTGAAAGAGAAAGAAATAGTGGGAGACATTTAGTTCTGAGGATTAGTCATTTTTCTACATGGCAGGTCACTCTTTAATTGTCTGTCTCAAATGAGAGGAAGTGTTAGGATGTTCTTTTGGAAGAAAGAGCGAGGTCGTGGAACCTGGAAATGTTTCATCCTGGAAGACAATTTAGAAAGTGGACTCAGGGCCAGAGGACACGGAGCTGGTGACAGTGATGAGGTAAACTCTGCCCATCCCAGGAGAGGCTGTAAATGATGTGCTCCTAGAAAAAAAAAAGGAGCATGTAGCAGGTTGCAGGTGTTGAGTGACAAACACGAGGCTGCAGATTTTAAAACAGATGTCCGGCATTTTCACTAGGCTCACAGGAAAGAGCGCTACGCTAAGAAATGTCTTCAGGTTCAGTCCACGTCTGACCTTTTGGTTTTAATTATGTATGGAGACATTTAAAACAGATATCTATTTAGGAATAAAAATTGTATCTAACGGTAACATTCGAAGAGTCTCTGATAAATTATGTAGACCTCAGACAGCTGAAAAGTGCGAAATGTTGTTAGCATACCACAGAGACTCCCTGTGTCAGGGCTTATGAGGCAAAAGAGCATGTGAGCTCATGTCGGGGGTGGACATCTCAGGAGTGCTTGCTGGACTCAGTTTTAGTAGGTGTAAATAATAGTAGACTTTTTTTTTTCCTCTTGGCTCGTCAGAGAAATAAAAAAAATCCCATATTGATTTTTTATTTCATTTGTATCTTCAGAAGCGGTGTAACAATACACAAAATTCTAAATCGATATGATACAGTGGTATGGTTATACATATGCATTGCTTTGGCACTGGGTTTGAAGTGATTAAAATTTTCAATATTATAAAGGTACAATAATTAAAACTTAACATTGACACACTGATCCAGCCAGACTCTAATCAGCATATAATAATAAGCAAAAGCTGTGCATTAAAATGTAACAATAATAAAGAGATTAAACATTAGCTCAGTGGACAAGAGATCTAAGTAATACTGATGTACTGTACAGCGTTGCCAGGTCTTGACAAAATATCCACCGCAACTATAATTCGAAACCTGGACAAAAAGATTAGCCCAAAAACTTGGCAGCAGAAAAGAAAATCACATTTTTCTTATTTATTGTTTTAACACTTTATTTCACTTTTTCTTTGGGTAGCTATTTGTCCAAGGCGCACAGCTCTTTCAAAATTTTAAATTAAAATAAATCTTTAAAAAATACCATTTTGTAGCTTAAATTTTTTAAAAGATTGAATTAAAAAAAAAAATCCTGGGATCTCTACATTCCAAATATAAACTTTATCATGTCCTTGGTGATTTATTTAACCATTTGTCTGTGTGTGTGTGTGTGTGTGTGTGTTATTAATGCTGGCTCATGAAAAGCAGTTTTGGGTGTATTTTTAAATCTCTGTGGATTTGAGATGTACAGTAGATGAATCTACTTTTTCAGAGAAAGTGTTGGCTTGATTAAGCTTAAATGTTTATTACATCTCAAATAATGACTAATGTATGCAAGTAGCCTGCTTTACTATGCAGTCTGTTGAACGTCTTATCCAAAAATGTATTGTATGGTAAGCTTTATATCGAGCCACAGTATGATATGATCCACAGTTACAAGCTTAATGTTTGCATGAATTTCTACTTGCATATTGTTTCATGGTGGAATGAACACTACAAGGGCACTACTAGGGGTGTCTAGGTGACTAGGGGTGTCATGAAACACTGATCTATTGAATAACGATTCAATAGAGCATTATTTTCTCAATGTGTATTTGCATATGAGTTTGCTAGCTGTTACACACTGTAGTCTGTTAGACCACTGTTTACTATTGCAAGGCATAGCTTTGGGATCATGTAGATACTTCAATTTGAAAACCACAAATTGGAAATCATCTGGAAAATTTCCTGATTATTGATACATGAACACAGAACTTGCTCTGGCAGAACCGCCAATGCAAACCTATCATACATCATGCATTAATACATTACACTAGATGACCACCCTCAACTGACCGACATGCTGTTTATAAACTTGTTACACTTCACTTTATATCAACATACACTATATTGCCAAAAGTTTTGGGATAAAGTTTTGCCTTTACATGTACTTTAATGACATCCTATTCTTAATCCGTAGGGTTTAATATGGAGTTGGCCTCTCCTTTGCCACTATAACAGCTTCAACTCTTTGGGAAGGCTTTTCACAAGGTTAAGGAGTGTGTTTATGGGAATTTTTGACCATCCCCTTAGAAGCACATTTGTGAGGTCAGGCACTGATGTTGGACGAGAAGGCCTGGCTCGCAGTCTCTGCTCTAATTCATCCCAGATCGGGTTGAGGCCAGGACTCATGTTGGAATAGGAAGGGGTCATCCCCAAACTGTTCCCACAAAGTTGGGTGAATGAAATTGTCCAAAATGTCTTGGTATGCTGAAGCATTAAGTGTTCCTTTCACTGGAACTAAGGGGCCAAGCCCAACCCCTGAAAAACAACCCCACACCATAATCCCCCCTACACCAATCTTTACACTTGGCACAATGCAGTCAGACAAGTACTGTTCTCCTGGCAACTGCCAAACCCAGGCTCCTCCATCGGATTGCAGAGAAGCATGATTGGTCACTCCAGAGAAAACGTTTCCAGCTCTAGAGTCCAGTGGCGGTGTGCTTTACACCACTGAATCCGACGCTTTGCACTTGGTGATGTAAGGCTTGGATGCAGCTGCTCAGGCATGAAAACCCATTCCATGAAGCTCTCTCACACTGTTCTTGAGCTAATCTGAAGGCCACATGAAGTTTGGAGGTCTGTTGCTATTGACTCTGCAGAAAGTTGGCAACTTCTGCCCACTGTGTGCCTCAGCATGCGCTGACCCTGTTCTGTGATTGTACATGGCCTACCACTTTGTGACTGTGTGAGTTGCTGTTGTTCCCAATTGCTTCCATTTTGTTATAACACCACTAACAGTTGACCGTGGAATACTTAGTAGTGAGGAAATTTCACAAATGGACTTACTGCACAGGTTGCAACCTTTCACAGTACCACACTTGAATTCACTGAGCTCCGTGACCCATTCTTTCACAAATGTTTGTAGAAGCAGTCTGTATGCCTAAGCCCTTGATTTTATAAGCCTGTGGCCCTGGAAGTGATTAGAACACCTGAATTCAATGATTTGGTGGGGTGTCCCAAAACTTTTGGCAATATAGTGTATACTGTAAGAACAGTGACTCAGACCACTTAATTCGTATGTTACACACAATTTATTATCTCCTGTTATATACATTTATAACCTGCCTCATAATCTGTATATTGTAAAGTTTTTTTTTATTATTTTTTTCTGTATAGCATTGTTTGTAAATTAAATATATAGTATAGTTATTATATATCTCTAATATTGAGGGTCACCAACAGCCAGTACCAGATTCTTGTGTGTGTAAAAATATACTTGTTACCAATACACCTGATTCTGATTATTCCTACCTTTAATATGGGCTACTGTTAATGATTTAATACATGTTTACAGCACACATGTGCACAGGTTTTCTTTCTACTTCTAAGACTAGTTGTAGTTTTATAGAAACGTAGACAAAACAAGAGAGTGAGCTCTTATATTACTGTCTCCTGAAGCCCCACTTCCTTTCTCTGGTAAGGCAGACAAACCTTTAGATTTCTAATGGCTCACTAATACATGCACATACTCAAGAGAAACAATTTCCCGATTCCACCCCCCCACCCCATTCAGATTAATGATGTGATTTATTCTCTTAAGGAAATCAGGTCTAGCAGGAGTATTCATATATTCCATATAATGAAAGCCTATTACTTAGTGTCTGAAAGATGTCTTTAAGTGATTTTAATCAAATTCTCTACTTAGGCTTTTTCAAACTACCGCCTCTGTGATTATCACACCAGCATTAACGTCTCTTAATGGATTTCATGTAAATACATTAATTTGTTATTTTTCTCTACCACTTCATCTTTCTGCATATTGTAGATTGTAGAGATTATCTAGGGGATTATAACAGAAAAAAAAAAAGCCTTATGATGTGTGTTTATCCAGATCTGAAATTGGGTCTCGCATATTGAAAATAAAAGCCTGAAAAATGTAGACCCTGCCAACCTCCATCTGGCGTTCTGTTGGCCAGCCATTTACTGATAATCGTTTCTAAAAGTGGAGGACTAACAGACGTTTTATGATGCAAATCGCAAATTCTCAGCGTAGAACGGCGAGTGCCATTAATCCCAAATCACTCAGACTGCACACTGGTGCCAAGAGCATTAGACCCTTTGTTACCAGCACGGTGACGTTATTACTAGTTCCAGCAACTTCAATTTATTTCCAAAAATCAATTTTGGTACATATTACCTACTTGCATGCACTCACTAGAGCTCCATGATATGATCTAACAGCTGCTGGTTAGGCAAGTTGAGAAAGTCAGTTACGCTCATCAGCCACCAGCAGCGTGTCTCCATCCTGCTGTCCCATGTGCCAAATAAGGCATAAACATCACAGGGTGTGCTGTTATAGGACAAGAAACAATGATGGGGTTGTAAGATGCTACCTTGCGGCTCATTGTTTTCTTAAAAAAAAAAAAAAAAAAGGTACATCCCAAAAGTCTTACATGATACCACACGAATCAAAGAACAACAGACTTTTAATGTGTTGAGTTTTCAGTAATGTTTCATGCTGTGAAATGTTTACATTAGTTTCTATCATTTAAAGAAACAGTTGTACATAATTGTTCCCTCACCAACCTCGCTTATTTTTACAGAGAAACTGTACAGCACAAATATCTCCGACTTAAAGAATCTCCAATGCTTCTGACTTCTACAAAGTGTTTAAAGATGGTTAAAATAAGCTTACAGAAAAGTTGATCAAACTGACAATTATGGTTCCTTTACATTTAGTACCTGCCAGTCCTTGTATAGGTTGTTACTACAGAAACAATAAAGTATTCTTACTGGAATAGTAAGCCAGTCCTATTATTAGAGCTGCTACTATAGAAATTTGATCAACACCTTTAGACCAATCAGAATCAAGCATTACACAGCAGTGTGGTGAGTGGTGTGTGTGTTTTTTTTTTTTTATTATTGTCTCCATTAACATTTTTTAAACACAGCAGTAAAAGCATTTATTCTTAGACCAAGAGTAAATGAATAAAATGTCAATTGTGCAAAAAGTTTTTTTTTTTCCAAGTTACGTAACTTCAACAATAACCTCTCCACACAATGTAACAATACAGCAAAAGTGCTGTGTGTGTAATTCCTTTTCCCCCACTCTTTCCCCCTCTTTTAAGTGCTCCTGAATATTTATAACATGGTGTCAAGAAAAGAGCTAACCTTTACATTACAACACAAGTTCAAGCTCATGTTGCACATTTCCAGCCACTGCTTCCAATATATTGCTTGCATATAAACTGGATTTGTCAAAGGAAGGTGACGGAGTCGTCTCTTGGGTGGGAAAGTTGTTCCAATCTGAGCAAGGTACTTACTGTCCCTTTTTCTATAACTGAGTAAAGAGGTGGAGTGCAAAAAAAACTTCTCGAAACTCAGAAAATGCAAAAAAAAAAAAAAAACCAACATCCACAACACAACCCAGCTGCCTGAGCTTGAAAGAAATAGAAGAACAAAATTGGAGTAGCCAACTATTGCCCAGAAGCAATGAGTGTTTGTGTTTTTCAGCACAACAAGGCAAGACTTCGTAATGTTGTTTGAATGGCTATTGATTTGTCAGGGCTTGGTTTGTCGGCAGGTGATAGCTTCATCAGAATGGCAGAAGTGATGCTGTGTGCTTTCTGTATTCACTGGATGGCCAGCCGGTGATGGCATCAAATAGGCTGATTTCTAAAAGGAACTAATCGGCAATGATGTCCTTATTACCGATAATTAATGGGAGAGGCAGAACAAAACATCGACCCTTGTTTTGTAATGTCTTCCATTAGTGACATTGTATGGCACAGCCAGTAGGAGGGGGTTTAAATCCTCTTAAAGGTGTTCGCTTTTGGTCAACCGGGTTCTTTTTATATATCCCTGGATATAAAGAGCAGGAGAGTTTTAGCACTCTTAATATGAGCACATGAAAAAGGCAGCTCCGTTCTATAATTTTTCTAATGTGCATAATGTGCTAATCCACATCGGCTTTCTGTTTCATGCCCTGTCCTTTCCCAGGTCTACAAGAAACCGCTTACATATTTAGTCTATTTTTAAAGGCGTGGTCGGGCTTGCCCCAGCTACTGAATTCCAGGAAGTTTGTCTGTCTCAGTGCCATGCTAACCACAGTGTGTCCACTCAGACTGCCTCAGTTCTGCTGACTACAGAGGTTACTTGTGGTCGTTCGTTCTTGGCAAGGCCATCGGCATCTAAATTTGTGTGTCCACCCATGGAATAATTAGTACTCCCAAACAGAGTCTCTCCACTCTTTTGTTTTGGAGCCATGGCCCTCAGCTAGCACTGCAAAAATATCCCATAATTGAGAGTCTGAATGAGATTCACAGCAAAGTCATCTTAATTAAGCTGAGGGAATGATGCTGTTAGAATAATGCCAGACTTTATGTATGGTGTAATGTTTTCCCCCCCGTTCTTTAAACAGCATTGCTCTAGCTGTCCAGACACTGGTGAGGACAGTTAGGGGGTGGCCCACCATGCGCTGATGCATGGCTCCAGGGTCAGGAGGCGCTGATGAGACATTTATGGAAGCTGCACTTCAGCTATGGCTGGACAGGGACTGGAGCCAACAAGTACTCTGGGAGTGGGAGGGAGTCCCAAGGCACCGATAATTACACTATCTCTGTGCACCAGCAACTCTGTTAGGAAGAATGATGGGAGAAAATGGTGGTCAAAAGGTCTGCTGGAAGTGTGTGCACAAAATGAAGTGGTGGGACATATTGTAATTTGCCAGCTCACCACCCAGCACAGGCCTGGACAGGAAGCCGCCATTTATGCAGCTGATTGTTTCGTCTCTGAGATCAAAGTGATTTTTTTTTCAGCCATACCATCCAACCAGTCATGTACCTCAATCAGACTCTTAAGATTGCTTCATGGCCGACTTGCTGTGTTTCCATACACTGCTGCTGTAAATTGGGTGTTCACTGTTTTTTTTTTTTTTTTTTTTTGCAGAACTAGTGTTTACTGACTATTCTGTTGGCTGTGGCCAGATTTTTAGGGACACTTTTTCTCACTAGCCTGTACTTTTATTAATCCAGTCTGGTGTCATGTGGTGTCATCTAGAACAACATGTTCTTGTCTGGCTTCTGTTTTGGTAGGCAGTTCAAAAAATATACAAAGGCTTGTCGACAGCAGTGATATTTTCCCTTCTGTACTGACCTCATGCCAGAACCTTTTATTGCATATGCACTACTTTTGTACATTTTGATCATAACATTTAGTGTGCCTTTTGAATGTATTGTGTAACCCATTATTCATCATTTTAACTGTCAGTTTTTAGTCAGATAATGAAATACTCATTGTAGCACTGACAGCTTGAGCACTATGAGTGTTTTTATGCAGTCCCTTTTATTTATTTAATTATTGATTTATTTCCCATTACTTTTAATTACTTTCATTTACAGTGTTCAATGGTATACCATATAAATTATTTTTCTCATTTTAGTCAATTATTTTCAGTCATTGTATACATAGTTATTTAAACGTAGGTTGGCTATATTCGTTCATTCATGTTAAGTAACCCTGTTCTTCTGGTAAGGATCACAGTGAACCTGAAGCACATCTCAGGAATTCTGGGAATAATTCAGTAATATAACCTGGATAGGTTGCCAGCCAGTCACAGGGCAGGGCACCATTTACACACTCATTTGTACCTAAGGGAAATTTAGTGCTTCCAATCCACCTACAGGCATGTACCAGCATGTGAAGTAGGAGGAAAATGGGGAACCCAGAGGAATCACACACATGCACATGGAGATCATGAAACTCCATACAGACCTAAGCTCAGAATAAAACTTGCTCTGGGGCTGTAAGGTAGCAATGCTAAGCACTGGTGCAAGATTAGCTTCTTATAAGAAAACAGAAATGTTACAAGATCACAGTTTAAGATAAGAATGGTTTTGCCGGTCTTCATTTTCTCTTCTTATTAACTTGGTTCTCTGTGAACGCTCACTCTGGCCTGACCGATGATCTCTGGGCGGAGTGGGAAGGTAATTTTGGAAATGGCAGAGAGAGAGAGAGAGAGAGGGAGAGAACTGAAATTTAAATCTACTTTTATTATAACAATTAATTCACTAATGTAGGCAGAAAGAATTTAACAAAGTTCATTAAAACTCACATATTTCTCAAGGTACTATTGGTAATATTAAAAAGTCAGCACCAATCCATCATTTTTATAAACTGTACATAATACTTCATTTATGCCCCATAAACGTTTGCAAACAGCAAATCAAGTTATAATATGCATACTCCACCCTCAACTGAGCAGCCACAAGCCCCAAGAACATAGAACTACACTACTGCATCCTGTCATGCTAATTTGTTATTCCTGGTTTTCCAGATGGCCAATTCTGCAGGTACCAGATAAAAAATACGTCAAGACAATCTTTTTTCTTTGAACTGAGTATTTTGGCCCACTTTCAGTTGTATTTTGAACAACTGAAAGGTGAACACTTCACCTAGAGATGAAAACCAATTACTTAGTAAAGAGAAGAGACTACCCAACCGTGTGCACTGCACAAAAAGATGAAATATTGATTCTGTCTCTGAGCAGAAAGGACAGCCCACCCCAACATGAGGATTGAAGTGTACCACATGTCTGTTTGTAGCTACTGCTCTATGAACAGTTCTCCAATGGAGGTCCCCTGTCCACTTATCAATTGGAAATTGGTACAGGATCAGGATATGGCATCAGCCTTTAGCTGGAATTATGTCCAAGCCAAACATTTCTGTTTATTGGTCCACTGTCCAACCCCAGGCAAATGATGTGCATTTGACATTTTCACATGTGTAAAAAGGCACAAAATTGGGATTTTAAAAGGGGTTTTAAAAGTTATCAAACAGCACTCTTCATCTTTTATTCCCGCACAGCTCAGTCACATTGTCAAATAAAGGGAAAGTAAACTACAATACATTCTATCTACACTACATTCTTTAATACCAGCTTGATTACTCAAAAAAGCTTTTATTCTGCTCCCAACTTCCCATGTACATCTACAATGAGTCATTGTAGAAACTGAGTTGGTCTCAGTCCAGTTCTTTCTCAGAATTCTCAGAATTTTGCTGCAGGATATAACCCAGTTTTGGGCACTCAACAGCCAGCAGGTGTGAACCTAGATTGACAGAATAAAAGTCTTGAAGGTAGAAAGGAGTTGAAAAATAGTTACCACCTCATGGCCAAAATTCAAGAGACATATCAGGAAATCTTAATAGAACAAAGACTTTCCAGGCCTCGAAAATAGATCTGTAAAGAAAAAAAAGAGTATGGTCTACCAGCTCAGTCGTTTTAAACTTCATAAGAAACAGACTTTTATCAAGACCCATTTTCAATTGCACTCTTTAAAAGTGCTGCTGCAGAACCAATCCATGCAAAATGACTATTATATGGTCATTTTTGTGTGGCTTGCAATCTAAAGGCCATTATCCTGGATTTAATGTCTACAAAGCCCTGCCCCACTTCTTGTGTTGGAAGATATAAAATAGCTGATGAGATTCAGTGCTGGCCTGACCAAAAAAAAAAGGTCACTAGCATTCTATGGATGCCTTGTAATAATCTTCTGCAGTACATTGAATTTGTGTCATTGAAAGAGTGTAGACGCCAGTGGATTATTAGCAACCAATACTCTCCCTCTGTAGGACAACTCGAGTAGCAACAATTTTACCAAGACAAACTGGTATCCACTCTTTCCGCTATATACCTTCTCAATTTTACATCTGAAATTCATATGACCCCAATTAATTCACCCCCCTGTTCCCTGTTTGAGATTTCCTGTTCTGCCTAAAAAGCTTCAGTTTTATTCCTACTGACTTTAGCTGATGATGCATTTTCATAAACACAAAGCGCCTCATATAGGACCTTAATATCCTGTACATGATTCGCAAAAGCTCATCTTCATAAGCACGTAAATTGATTCCTAAACTCTACAGAAAACCTGGTATAATAAAACCAGCCAATGTGTTCACGCATGCTAAGAGGTACAGGTTGTATAGTTGCCCAGACAAGAGACAGCCTTGACTGGTACCCTTGAATCTTCAATTGGCTGGCTCAACCCACATCCCATTTGAACTATCCATGCAGCACAATACTGCAAACAATAATTTCACCATTTAAAAAAAAACCTTTACCAAAACCAAAAGCTTTAAGTACATCGGATAGACATCGGATCCGACTTTCTTGTTGAAAACCTTACAGATAGCTACAGTATCCTGTATTAAACAGGTATTCTGTACTAAATCTTTCACTTCTTGTTCCTTTCTGGAATACAAGCTTGGCTTTCATGTACAACAAAGTGAAGATCCTTTTTAAGCCTGTTGGCTTTTTGGCCTTTTGATAAAATCCTATAAGTGGTCAATAACACAACAGGTTTCCAAATCTTTAAAGGAGACAGAGCTGTCTTTTAATGTAAGATAAAACAGACAGTTGACAAGACACAGGTAAATAACCATCTCACCAGCTGCACTGAAGACATCATAAATATCTCCTCCAACAGAGTTTCCAAAAGTGCTTATTAAAATCAAGATGGCAAGCCATCAATGCCAGACACCCTAAGACAAGCAGGCCAACCACAGCACCAAGTTCTTGAAAAGATATGTCAGCATCCAGAGCAGTTTTTTTTATAAGAGTCTATTTGAGGCAGGTCTTGAAGGAGTTTATCAGTACGCGGCATCACAATGCTCAGCCAAACAAAGACTAGAAAAAAAAAGTCCACTGCAATGCAATGCATCTCTGTCGCATTGGTAGTCACCTCCCATCAGGAAGATGAAGACATGCCATATGTTTGTGCTGTGCTACTGTATGCTCCGAATAAAAACAAAAAAAAAAAAAGCACTGGGAGCTTCCATGTCAGCAATAGAGATAAAACAAGACCTCACTAGAGCACCTTTCACCCTTTCATTCAAAAAAGACCTCAATTCCTTTTTTTACACAAAATATCAAGCACCATAGGAACCTGACTGCCCAATAATTCTGACTCTATGACAGATATGTCTGTTTCAAGAGATTGAATGGTTTCTCATAAACTCTTAGTAGATTTAATAGTGTACTCCTGACAAAACAGTCTTTATCTTCCCTGTTTCCCACCGTTGTCTGGAAGCTTAAAAAATTTTTATTTTTCAGGACTGCCAGAATTTCTCAAAATGTTCACAGAAATGTAATGTTACAATGCCAGTATGTAGACTTTTTGGAAAACCGGGACATACTTATTATAACAGAAATGAAAAGATGATCAGTAAAGCCTACTGGAACAATCAATGACCCGAGTGTTAAAATGCTTAGACATAAAAATCCTGTTTAAGCGGGTAGCACTAATTGTTTTATCACTAGTTTTTGCCCAAGTTCACTTTCTCACATTTGGATGTTTAACTGTCCATATATTTAAAAGGTCAGCTTCTCTAACTAATTTGGATGAATAATTAGAAGCCTGCATGTGAGGTTCCTCAGAAGTACCATCCAGAGTAAAACATCTTAACATTAAATTCCAATAATAACATTAACATCATTAACACACGGTCTTAAAACCTCACTTAACACACTGCAAAAGCTAATCCGATTATGCCCCACGTTGGGCGAACAAACGTTAATAAAATGAAATACAGCTCCTCTCTATGTCAGCTTTAACTACCAAAAGATGGCCATTTACTATTTCCTCTGTGTTTAAGACTTTAAGACAGTATCTCTTATCTGGAGAAAGTTAAATTGCTACCCCTGCACTCAAATTTGTCTTGCGACTAAGTACTTGCTGCCCTTTCCACCACATTCCCCACTCAACTCCATTAACACATCACTATGTGTTTCCTGAAGAAATATAACGTCATTTCTTTTTCTCAATTATTTCAGAAATTAATGCATACTTATATCCATCTTTCTCAGCATTGATGTTAATAGAGTCCACTCTTGAAATGTACATATCAGAGGTAAAGCAGGAGAGAAGACAAACAAATAATGATGTTACTGGAAGAAACACCACCTGAAGCGTAGCTGGTCTACTATACAAATGTTCTTAACGTTCTCTTTTCTGTACTTTCTAATTACAGTCAAATGCTTCCTTAAATAAAGCTGTTTTCTTTCTCTCATGCAGAAGATCAAATCAGTCTACTGAAGAACTGTAAATGATTGTAGAAACTTCTCAACATCAGAGGAAAATTCCTTAACATTAACCTGTTTTCAAAAGTGTCATCTAAAATACTATCGCTCTCTTCTAAAGTGTCCAGAGAGAGATCCTTACAAGAAATGTCTTGAGAATTTCCTTTCGAGTCCACAC
Organism: Hemibagrus wyckioides; assembly: GCF_019097595.1. Classification (NCBI taxonomy): domain Eukaryota; kingdom Metazoa; phylum Chordata; class Actinopteri; order Siluriformes; family Bagridae; genus Hemibagrus; species Hemibagrus wyckioides. The sequence goes on from NC_080711.1 coordinate 11,478,082, forward strand.
TGGGAACAGGAGTCAATATCATGAAGAGAAGGAGTATCATCTGACGGAACATCATCCAGTCCACTCAGCTTATTAGTTGTGTAATTACAACACATCTCTGTCTTGACTTCTAACAATACAGCCAGATTGATCATTACTAGAACTCATAGCTATATTCTCACCATTCCAGCTATTAGACCGTTCAACAACCAGAATCTCAGTATTGCCACTGTCAACATTATCAACATCACTAGATGCGAGTTTAGAGCTCGAAGCAGACACCACTGATGGTTTCGGAACATTATCTGACTGGGTAACTGCAGGACAATCGACATCAGTCTTTAAATGACGTACCTTAGAAGGGCCTGCGATTTCCTTCTGAATAATGAGGCATCAGCTTCAGTCTCTGAGTGAGTAATATGCGATCTCGCTCTATGTGAGGACAACAAGCCGTTTGTGGCCAATATCACTGCATTCAGAACACCATAAATTACCGGTGGTTGCATAACTCATATCCTTCATATATAACATGGAAGGAAGTGTCGAGTCTATAATAATGTAAACTTGCCTCTTAAAAGACATGGCATGTTTGACTGGGTGTTGGCACCCCAAATACTGTATATTGCCCTGAATAAACTAGCGATTTGGCAAAAATGATTGCTCCAAAGTTTCTTCAGAAATAAACTGTGGCACAATTGACTTTTGAAGATGGTACATTATACCACATTCTTGTTAACAACAAGGCGAGGTTGAGTTTAAAAAAAAAAAACTGCTTTATTCATGTGGGAAGCAGAGGCAGTGTTCTCATGGCCAACCTCAAACATCTAATTTTTTTTATTTCACATACACAACCATACAGCAATACACATAGTGACATGCTGTTTGACAGTCTGTGTGAATAAAAAAGAAGAATAAAAATACAACAAATAGGGTTACGATAGAAATAGAAATTACCCGTAAAAGTAAAGTGCCATTAGAACATACTATAACATAATGCCCTCATCATACATACCTGAAACATTGTGCAGGGACAAAGATGACACAACCTCTTAGACAAAATACTTGCCCAACCATACAATAAACAGAAGAAATAGCAAAATGAAGTTGAAAAAAAAAGGTGAACTCACACAGCTAAGGTCTAACCCAGCACTGCTTCCACCCACACACCTCCCAGCATGCACCAGAATGAGAGAGAGAGGAAGAGAGAGAGAGTGAGAGAGGGAGCATACTGTTGATAGAAAACAATTAGAAAATACTCAATATTAACTATTTAAACAATCAATAAATAAGGCATTTTTATACATTTTAGGTGAAAATGCATATTTACATTCGCAAGATCAAAACTTGCATTAGGATAAAGATTTAATGAAACAACAGTTATTATAACATTCAATATGTCTCGATTTTAGAGAACAGGACCCCACAAATGTATGAAACCTATAGATAACAGACACTAGACCTGGAGTGTTATATAAACATGACTTAAACATAGTGCTCATTAAACCAAAATGTGAATGAGCTGCAAACAGTCATCAGGTTTGAAGCAGTGGCTGATGGGAATCCCTTATAAATGACACACACACACACCACGCGCAACCCACAATGCAATGGGCCAAAGCCGCTTTCTTGGGTCAGGGAGGGTGGTTAATGACGTCCTCACCAGATTCACGGGGCAGAGCGGTCTCAATGTGCGAGTGTTTCAGCCTTGAGCATGGCTTTTGGAACTGCCTCTGGCATAGCCATCTCTTGGGAAGCCACCTTGTCAGCCTCTGCCATGAGATGATCTGTCGAGCCCCTCCTTGGTCCTCTGGTGTTGGGTGAGCTGGTTTGCATACTACATGAAAAAGAACGCTAAATGTTATGATTAATATATCCAACAGTATGAGAGTAATAAGTAAAAAAAAATGCAATGCAGAGAGAAAGATGTCATTGATTGGAAGTGTTATTCAGACAATAGAATTGCATCACACTACATTCTGCAGGTAGTCCATTGTGTGTAGAGAAAGCTTACGAGAAAGCTCCAAAAGCTAGTGCTAAATTTGAGATTTGGGGGGAAAAAAATCCTGGTGAATGGTGACAGCGAAATGCTTGACACGTGACAGATTGATGGATTCTTTTGAAATATGACTCTCGTAGCCATGAGCAATCAGAAGCAGTAAAAAAAAAAAAAGCTGAAATGTGTGTGAACGATGTTTTTTATGTGAGACATGTCCCTCAGCCTAGTGCCCCCCACCACCACCACCCCGCCTTGGTAGACTAGCTGGGGTAAATGTAATGAAGGTGGATAGTAATTCTTTTCTCTGTCAAAACCGCACATGCATTAGCACATACAACCGGCCCTGCCACTCAGAACTACACCGCCCAGTCCTCTTTCTCTCACTCTCCACACACTGATAAGAATCACAATTGGCAGCCTTTCTGCACCCATATATTACAGTGCCAGCCTCCGGATACAGCACAGTGCTGAACCATTAACACATGCTCAATCTTCCCAGTGCAGGGGGTTCATGTGGAAGTGGTGCATAAGGGGGTGAATAAGATATGTAGCGCCTTGTTACCCACCATTCTACATCTCTGAGACACAGTTTAAATGACAAATAGAACAGATGGGTGACTGTGGTACCTCTAATTCATTAATCTCTGACAGTCTCTCCTATTGCTGGGATGCGACTAAATCAAGGATAAGAAGCCTCTAAATAACAGTGGTGTAATGAGTCCTAATTGCACGGCCTGTTTGTTTTGGGTTCATTCAAAACCTGGCAAGAGTCGGGTCTTATGGATCGTGTGGCACATTGCGAGTGCAGGTGTCTGGTCATAATCAAAACTCATAAGATCACCATGTGTGGAAGGAATGCTTTCCGACCACGCCGTCAGCTAATTAGGATCTAATTATCGAGACGAGGCTAAACAATCTCAGCAGATGGTAGAACGTATGGAATTCCCATTTCACCATCCTTGTTTGTTATCTTCCTCCATTACTGTTTGCCCTACTTTCTAAATTCAGTTCACTCCTTCCTCTGTATGCTAGGAGAAGGCACTATCTTGTCTCCTCTTTCTGGAGTGGGTTCTTCCTCTCTCTTGTTCTCCCTCTATCTGGCTTGTTCGTCTCACTAAACATGTAATTTTTTATCAATTTGTTGATACCAGTAGAACCTAAACTTGATCCTTGCTCTCAATTGTTATCATTTCCACTTATTTCTCCCCCTATTCAACTGAGCAGATCGACTGATGATGTGATTTTCCATGTTAAGCAGCATGTAATTACAGGATTAAAGTTCCCTTGTCCAAGAATGAAAATTGTTTGTTGTGCAAGTCCATCAAAGGCATCAGACTTCACAGGGTTTGCTGAAAGGAGGCGAGGTGTGTAGGCAGGGGACTTTGATTGCCTGACTCTAGAGGCATTGGCCGGGGGGCAAGAAATATTTGTGCAAGGAAAATGTAGGTGCACGGTATCTCATTAATCGGTGGTTGGTTTTCTTGGCAACTCTTGAGTAGATATTGTGCCAAGCACTGTGGTGCCTAATTAAGTCCAAGATACACATCCCAAGACTCAAAGATTCCCCTGATGCTGAGTCAGAGAGAGGGAATTAAAAGGTAGAAAGAGAGACAAGCAAAGAACAGAGGGAGAAGGAAAATGTAGAGGGAGAAGGAAGATCGTACTGGACAAACTGGCATCAAAAACACTTGGAGAACGAAGGAAAGAAAGTAAGAAACAAACTAAGAATGAAGGGAAAGAAAGGGAAAAGGGATATGTGCAGGCATTGTGGTGATGCAGCTTGCAGGCTCTGATAATTCAATCTACTGGCCATTGACTGCCCCCCTTCACTGCACTGTCTTCACTCCTAATTAGATCTTGGTTTGATAGCTCAATGCTGCCTCTAATTGCGTTTGAGCAACGTCACCGGGCTCCCCGCAGCTCCGTAGATCAAAGTCGCAATGCCATGCTGCATTACACCTCAGTTAATCTCATCAATTACACATCCATTAACCCTCGGCGACCTATTCATAATCTGCGCACACGCAGTGGCACCCAGCCTTACCCAGCAAGGTAATGAAATTCAGCTCTGCATATTGTCATGCAGATTGAATTGTAACCGGAATTAAACAAAGTAATGCCGAGTTTCTTATTGTTTCCTCAATCTCATTTATAAATAATGCTGCATTGCAGTTAAGAGCCTCACCATTTGCATTGCTTCATGTTACACAACGCCTCCATGGCATTTCCAACTGTCCTGCGTAGGTGTCTTACAGGCCATAAACACATGTTGAGCAAGTGGCATCTGTTATGGACTTGAGCTTGTATAGGGGCTATATCGATATAATCTCATTGGCCATTACTGGAAATTAATACAGGGAAAGATGGATCAGGGGGTTTGAAATTCATTGCTTGGCCACGGTTTTTTTTTTTTTTTCCCTTGCCCTGTACAAATACAGGCTGCTGTGTGTTTGGTTTGAGCAGTAATGGGCTCCTTCACCTTGCTGCCAGGGCGGAGGGCAGTTCTCCCACTCAGGGAAGCTGATGAAGTATAAATCGACGGGGTGCTGGTTGTCACGGTGACGAGGCTCACTGACAGAGTGACGGAGCAGGCTGACCTTCAACACAACCCACGAGTGGAGAGTGAGATTGTCCCTTAGCCAGCCCTTACAACTCACCTAAGAGCAGCCATACACACACAATCTAGGTTTACTGGGCCAAAGGCTTTGGTTATAGGTCATTATCATGTGGGGATGGCATAGCGAAATGTTTGAAGAGAGTGTTTTTAGGTGGCTGCTGCACTATGCACTATGAACTGTCCCTGATTGGCTTAGCAATACACAAATGCAGGTGCCAGACAATGATTAAATAGAGCATGATGTGGCCACTTTTACCATTGAAATATAAAGGGGGGAAATTGCGAGTGCTGAATGCAAGCCCTCTCTGTATGATTGCATGCCAGCATGGTGCCCTGCAAAAGAATAATGGGGCATGTTTTATGGATCCTGCCTGTTGCCCATTGCCTTTGTCTGGGCGCTATTAAAATTCTGTGTGCGCAGCAGGTGAGGCAAGAGTGGAGCAGTACCACCAAATTCGACTTCAGCCATCAGGTTAAAAGAAGATGCTGTTCTGTGGCAGTTCTGGCAACCACACCAAGCCCAAGGACGCTCCAGAGCGGTGGGCAGCGCTTGATGCTTGGAGACCAGCCACTAACACTGTTTCCCCTCAGCAAGCTCCTCTGCTACTGAGAAACCTCCCTCAGGCTCTCCATCTGGACCTGTGTTCTCTGACACCTCCGCCTCTGCTCACACTTGCACACGCTACGTGTAAAAATTACCTCCACGAGTTGCACTTGGCTGCCGACCCGCATAGACCGGCCCAAAAAATGGTAAGCGTGTCCCTGCCGACCCCCTGCTGAATATCTGTAGCGAAAGAGTACCTGCCACCTCTAAAGCATATGGGCTCTAATGAGAAATGGCAGCTACATTACAGCTTTCCAAGACTGAATTTGGGATTTTCCAGAACAGGGGATTTTATTTGTGTATCCGTCTGTAACAGAAAGAGGTAGGAGGCCACTGTGAGTGAGAGGAAGTGTACTAATATCTGACATAGCTCCTGTAGATCAAAGACTTGCATTGAGCTGTTCAGTGTGTAGACCACCAGCATTCATTCTCACACATACTCACACTCTCATTGTGGAACAAACTCCGAGCTGGATTGTACAACCTTGTGTATAAAAGCATTTGCAGCATCTGCTGTAATGCTACTTATCATCTCTGGCGTGATGCAGCGGGGAAGGTTAAACTAATTACTTCAACTTTATATCAAAACTTTCAAGTAGTCAAACTGGTCCAAACTGTAGCAGAGCACATATTTAAAAAAAATTAATTCCTCCACATCTGCGGGAAAACAGGTATTATTAGGCAGCTCTAGCAGTGAAACGTCTACCTGTTTTCTCTCTACTATTCCACCCACGGACCAACCCTCGCTCTGCACTGAGGGAGCAATTACTGCGAGCCTCAACCCTTTTCGATGGGGCCGCTCATCTCTTTTCAAACGCAGGTGCATTGTTATAGAAGAGCAATCGGCACGGGGGCACACAAGCCTTTCTGTATTGCCGGGTATATACGCTATGGAGCCTCCATTGGCACTGGCATGCAATTGTCTATTTTGTTATCTGCTGCTTTTAGGTAATCAGTGCTGGGGTTTGGTTTTTGCATGTGGAGGTCCCTAATGGTGCTGTATTTATAAAGCTGGATGGCTAAGTGGATGGACCTGCACGTTGGCAGAGGAACATTTACACAGAGGAGGAAATGAGGCTATTGTTGAAGTCTGGAGGGAATTGTGCTTTGGGGAGGTACAGGGGTTTGTCATTTATGAAGGTTGTTACCCAGTGGTAATGATTTGAGGAGCGGCAGGGGACATTAAATCGTTTGATTAGGCTGCTGATGGTCTGCTGGTATCAAATATAGAGGATAAGGAGGATCATCCTTTTCTAATTGAGTGTGTGTTGCGTGTTGTCCTCTGTTTTTATATTTTTTTATCCCTAAAAATGTACATTTTATGTACATGTGCAGTGTGTGTGTGTGTGTGTGTGTGTTTATGCAAGAGAGTAAGCAAATAAAAGTTTCTTGAAAGTATCCATGCAGGTGCCATGTCACACTTATGTGTCTGAACTCTACAGATATGCCCCGGAGCACCTTCATCTTTGTGTGTGTGTGTGTGTGTGTGTGTTTGCAGTGAGTAAGTAATAAAAGTTCTTCAATGTATCCATGCAGGTGCCATGTCACACTTATGTGTCTGAACTCTACAGATATGCCCCGGAGCACCTTCATCTTTGTGTGTGTGTGTGTGTATGTGTGTCTTCATGTGTGTGTATTATGGAACTTTTATTACACAGTCTACCCTCTTCCCTATCAGCACATTGTCTTCTACCTTGAACCGGAGGCTGTATATCCCTTCCCAGCTCCCACAGGACAGAAAATATCAGCACTCTGATTCCAGATGTAGCAGCTCAGCCAATCTCTCATTGCAGAACTCAGCCGTGCCGCAAGGCATGCCATCCTAGTGCCACAATTAATATGAGCTTTAATTAGATTCACCAAACACTGTGACCATCAGCTCTCACATAATCTACGTAAAGCTAGTCAGTGTGGTCGATACGTTGGGTCATGTGCTAATCAAGCATAGGTAATGAAAGCACTTTGTCTCCTGGGTTTGAGGCTTCTGCCTGTAAAGTGTGCCCCCGAGACTAGATAATCCACCTGTATTAGAAAGCCTAAAGATGAATGGAGGCACAAGGAGATCATAGCTCATTCTGTCACCTTCGCCAGGCGAACTGCTCCATCTTGGAGCACTCTTGAACATCTTCGCTCAGTTATGCCAGTGCAGCGCTGGGAGTCATACTCCATCTTCTGTCTAGTATATGTTCACACACCGGCTGAGCAGCACTTCTCTTCGAGATACACTGCAGGCTGCATTCCCAAACACTCTTTAAGCCTAATTGCACCGGCAGTAGTGATTCTTCACTGAATGGCTGTTTTGTTGTCTAGGACTGGCTTTAATCTCTGTACTGGACCTGAGTAACCAAGCATTTCATGAATAAATCAGTGGTGGCTCAGCAGTTCAGCTTCTGAACTAGTTGCAAGTTCAAATCACTACTGGTGCCTTGAGCAAACTTCAGTTGCTTGGATTGTATCCTGCCTCAGTTATACAGTTTGCATGCTCACGGTATTTGAATAGAAATGAGGACAAAATATACCTTTAAAAATTGTTACAATATCCTAAATGTATCAAAATTCATTAATTTAGAAGTCAACAATAAAATGGGGGTGTAACCATTGAAACTAATCCAAAAGGATGAGTTTCATTAGTCAGAATTAATATAAATGTTTTACTATGACCCAATTTAGCCCATGTATGTGATCGGGCATGAGTTTTAACAGATATGTCAGAAACAATGGGCAAATATTGGCCAAGCAATATGCCAGAGTTACAACCGACACTGTTGGAAAAGTGTGTGGGCGTGAGGGTTAGAGGGCCAATATTACTACTGAGACCATCCAAAAGCTGTTCAGAGGGAATAAATGAGATAGAGGGTAGTTAAAAGGCAAATAATGGGAAAGGAACATGCAAGTATTTTGCTTGTGATGATCACATGCGAGACCAAACAGAAAAGTTTTTGGTATAAATGTAGTTCTTCGATTACGTTTGATGAAACTATTATATCTTGCCTTGTCTTTCACTAGCAACTATGAAGTGTACAATTTTGGACTAGATTTTCCACAGAGAAATGATATCTGATCCCTGATATTATTATTATTATTATTATTAGTCCAAGTCCACCAAAAATCCAGTACCTCCTCACTAAGTACCACAATGCACAGCCAAGCCTTTTAGCTTGAAATGTGTCCAAATAAACTTATTATATAAATACAGTCAGCTTAAGCTCTGGTAAAGGCAAATTGATGAAAAAAATATGTGATACTGTTTTTTGAAAGCTATAATTACTATAGACAAAAAGTGCTTGTTATTGGTGTATTAAATATGGTTTATATGTAATACACAGTGATGTGCATTCACTATTTAGAACTGTGTTCAGTCTTGTGTCTCTTTTACTTCTGCACTATGTAATGCTCTATAGAGAAAAACCTAAAGAGTGAATAGGAAAGGATTGAGTGAGAGCGAGTTTTTAGTTACATCATTTGTCTTTTTGCTGTTAGGGGATGCAAACTTTTACCCTCAGCTCTAAGTCGATTTGGATAAAAGCTGAATGTTTGTGGAATGAATAATGTAAATGCAAATCAATACACATTTGAACCATCTATTTCTTAATTTTGCCAAGATCAAAGAGAGAATGGTTGACTTTAGGAGGAAGCTGACCAAAAAAACGGACTAATAAACATCATGGGACAGGATGTTGGGCTAGAAGATACCTGCTCTATGGACAGTTATGATTTGGCTGTGGGAAACTAGTGTCTATCAGGGACATTGTATTACATCTGCTGTATGATTTACTGCCCCAACACCCCCCACCAACCCCCGAAATCAACCTTTACAACAGTTCATCACTGTGCCAGGACATTATTGGTCCTTGAATAAGCTCATCAGACATCAGTTTGCATTTTTGCACTTGGCGGCATTGTGTTTATTGTACGCCTGCTAACTCACTATATAATTACCCTATACTACTTACTGTGGACACTCTGCTGATTAAATCTGCTTTGCTGCGTATCTGTTGTTAAAGCTTGCATTGTCACTTACATTTATTCAGAGGACTGGTATTTACAGTTCTATTTACTTTATTTCTACTATTATAATCTACTATCTTACGGAACGCATTTATTTTATTACTCTGGTTTGTTTGAATTCTCTAAACACTAATGTGTTTTTCTTCACGCAGATGACGTCCCACCCTACTTCAAAATGGAGCCCGTGGCAACCCAAGTGCACCTTGAAGGAAACCGTTTGGTTCTGACCTGCATGGCAGAGGGTAGCTGGCCATTAGAGTTCAAATGGCTGTACAATGGCACGGAGCTGACACGCTTCTCATTGGAGTACAGGTGAGCTCTCCATTTGTCATTCCTGCCACATAATTACTGAAACAAATAGACACATTAATCTCAGTTTACCTTTTAACAAATTTCTCATTTGCGGATATTTATTCAGATCCTTGCTCATTTCTATGCATTTATTCAGAAATGGCGGAGGATCATAAGCCTCTTGAGATATGGCACCTCATTCCCCATGCAGGCGCGAAATGACTCTCTTATATCGATTCATTCCTGGCACACATTAGTGCATGTCATTTCCTACTTGGTCATAGGGAACAAACGGAAAAGATTTGGCCCACCCTCTTCCCCCATTTGTTTTTTGCTCGATGCATTCTTTATAAATGCAGCGTCCAGCATGTGTCAGGAATATAGAATTATATCCATCAAAGCATTGTTGTCAGTGGAATGCATTATGGTCCACAGCCACAAGAACCATGTAATATTTATTATTGTAAAGGCAAAGTGAATTGCTTTTTGTTCCGCTTGATAGGTGCATTGCCTTCATTCTTCGCTTTATTGAGTAACACAGAGTTTGTGCTGACCATGGTCCTTTCTAACTCAGTTTAGCCTTGAGAATAGTACTAATGGACATAGTCAAGTGGGTCTAAACAGCAGAGAAAGCCTGCATGATGTTTCCAAGTCATGTAAGGCTGTTTTTTTGCAGTTAAGCTCTTGTTGATGAATAAGATAAATAATAAACCTTTTTTTTTATATGTATTACACAACTGATGATTTATTCACTGTAATTGCATTGTGTAACTACAGCATACTTTTACTGTTAAAAATTAAAGTGGGATTAGAGTTATGTATTGTAGAATAGCATTTTTAACCCACCAGTGGAGAGCTTGAGTTCTGCCCCAGCCCTGAGCATAACCCTTTATCTTTAAAGAAAAGCAGTCCATTATTTTGGAAAAGCCTTTCAAGAGTCTCAGTGTGAGATCCCAAGTGGCTCCCCACCTGTGTCCTTCTCTTCAGCCAGTCAACCATAGACCTGTGTGTGTGTGTGTGTGTGTGCATTTGGGACTGTCGATCATGCTTCTACCTCTTTTTCATCCGCACTTCTGATTAAAGAGAGAACCTGAATCCACTCGACTACAGTATCAGGAATCTGTGAATGGCACCACAGAGAGAGCTGAAGCAGCAGATAAGGAGCTCATTGTGAGCAGCTAAGTGAATTAGGATTCACAGAACAAAAGTGTACACTGGTCATGTGTACACATCAAACGCTAGAACTCCATAACCTGCAGTGTTCAGACGAGATCCCTGGGGTGATTTAGAGAAGCTCACACACCTTACCCAGTTCCCACATGGCTCACTGAAGCACCTCTTCTGCATACTTTCTAATTCCCATTGATCAACACAAACGCATATTTGCTTTTGCACATAATGACCTCTCAAACTGTATGCTGTCATGATAGCATCAAGTAGTGCCTGAGAAAGTTTTCCATTATGGATAAGTGGGCTTACTTCTGTGGGTTAAATCTGGAGCAAGTCTGAGTGCAACAGCTTCACTCAAGCACAAAGCCAGTTAATTATAACCAAAGACTAGCCTTTTTGTATTATTTCCTTTGTGGTGTATTTTTAGCAGCATTGTGCACGCGCGTGTGTGTGTGTGTGTGCATGTTTTTTGAATTGGACCCATAATCCTTCTTTTTGTTAAAGAAAACTAATATAAAATAGCCAAAAGGTGTTGTCTTTGTTGTCTTTGTGTGTGTGTGTGTGTGTTTATTTGTGTCTGTGTGTGTGTATCTGTGTGTCAGTGTGTGTATCTGTGTATATCTGTGTGTCTGTGTTGTCTATCTGTGTATATCTGTGTGTGTATCTGTGTGTCTGTGTGTGTATCTCTGTATATCTGTGTGTCTGTGTTGTCTATCTGTGTATATCTGTGTGTGTATCTATGTATCTGTGTGTATCTCTGTATAGCTGTGTCTGTGTTGTCTATCTGTGTATATCTGTGTGTGTATCTGTGTATCTGTGTGTATCTCTGTATAGCTGTGTGTCTGTGTTGTCTATCTGTGTATATCTGTGTATCTGTGTATATCTGTGTGTGTATCTATGTATCTGTGTGTATCTCTGTATAGCTGTGTGTCTGTGTTGTCTATCTGTGTATATCTGTGTATCTGTGTATATCTGTGTGTGTATCTATGTATCTGTGTGTATCTCTGTATAGCTGTGTGTTTGTGTTGTCTATCTGTGTATATCTGTGTATCTGTGTATATCTGTGTGTGTATCTATGTATCTGTGTGTATCTCTGTATAGCTGTGTGTCTGTGTTGTCTATCTGTGTATATCTGTGTGTGTATCTGTGTATCTGTGTGTATCTCTGTATAGCTGTGTATCTGTGTTGTCTATCTGTGTATATCTGTGTGTGTATCTGTGTATCTGTGTGTATCTCTGTATAGCTGTGTGTCTGTGTTGTCTATCTGTGTATTTCTGTGTATCTGTGTATATCTCTGTATAGCTGTGTGCCTGCGTGTGTATCTATGTATCTACAGGGGTTGGACAATGAAACTGAAACACTGGCCAATTTAGTGTTGGAGGTTTCATGGCTAAATTTGACCAGCCTGGTGGCCAATCTTCATTGATTGCACATTCCACCAGTAAGAGCAGAGTGTGAAGGTTTAATTAGCAGAGTAATAGCACAGTTTTGCTTAAAATATTGCAATGCACACAACATTATGGGTGACATATCAGAGTTCAAAAGAGGACAAATTGTTGGTGCACGTCTCGCTGGCGCATCTGTGACTAAGACAGCAAGTCTTTGTGATGTATCAAGAGCCACGGTATCCAGGGTAATGTCAGCATACCACCAAGAAGGACAAACCACATCCAACAGGAGTAACTGTGGACGCAAGAGGAAGCTGTCTGAAAGGGATGTCCGGGTGCTAACCCGGATTGTATCCAAAAAACATAAAACCACAGCTGCCCAACTCACTGCAGAATTAAATGTGCACCCCAACTCTCCTGTTTCCACCAAAACTGTCCGTCGGGAGCTCCACAGGGTCAATGTACATGGCCGGGCTGCTATAGCCAAACCTTTGGTCATTCGTGCCAATGCCAAATGTCGGTTTCAACGGTTTCAAACATGTATTGTTCTCTGATGAGTCCACTTTCACTGTCTTTCCCACATCCGGGAGAGTTACAGTGTGGAGAAGCCCCAAAGAAGCGTACCACCCAGACTGTTGCATGCCCAGAGTGAAGCATGGGGGTGGATCAGTGATGGTTTGGGCTGCAATATCATGGCATTCCCTAGGCCCAATACTTGTGCTAGATGGGCGCATCACTGCCAAGTACTACTGAACCATTCTGGAGGACCATGTGCACCCAATGGTTCAAACATTGTATCCTGAATGCGGTGCCGTGTATCAGGATGATAATGCACCAATACACACAGCAAGACTGGTGACAGAGTGGTTTGATGAACATGAAAGTGAAGTTGAACATCTCCCATGGCCTGCATAGTCACCAGATCTAAATATTATTGAGCCACTTTGGGGTGTTTTGGAGGAGTGAGTCAGGAAACGTTTTCCTCCACCAGCATCACATAGTGACCTGGCCACTATCATTGTATCTGTCATTCCCAAGACAAATTGATGCTGTATTGGCCGCAAAAGGAGGCCCTACACCATACTAATGAATTATTGTGGTCTAAAACCAGGCGTTTCAGTTTCATTGTCCAACCCCTGTATGTATATCTGTGTGTCTGTATGAGTATCTGTGTGTATCTCTGTATTGCTATGTGTCTGTGTGTATCTGTGTATATCTGCGTGTGTCTGTATGTGTATCTGTGTATACCTGTGTGTGTATCTGTGTGTTTGTTGGTGTATCTATGTATATCTATGTGTGTGTGCGTGAGTATCTGTTTGTGTAACTGTGTGTTTGTGTGTGGGTATTTGTGTATATCTGTGTGTGTGTGTGTCAAACCTTTTCACTGACAAGAATGTGTTGTTTGCTAGGTACCTCATCCCGTCACTACACCGCTCCCACGCTGGCTTTTACAGGTGCATTGTGAGGAACCGGGTCGGTGCGCTCATGCAGAGGAGCACTCAAGTCCAGGTTGCCTGTAAGTGCACATATGTCAGCAGCATGAATTAAAGCAGGGGTAGCAGTGTGCTTCTAGACTTAACTTCATTTTACAGACTGCCACATATGAGAGGGGAAAATAATAAAATTTGCTTGACTTCTTCTTCATTTGAACCTGAAAATTCTATCAATAAAAATAAATTTCATAAAAATGCATAAAATATCTCATTCATAACATAACTCCACTGTTATAATATACAGGGAAATAAGTATTCAGACACTTTTGTTTTGGTTGTTTAATATACTCCCAGTGTATCTAGTTCAAGTTTACACTCATAATCTCTTCTGACGTCATGCTTATGAATATAAACCAAAAGGTCTGTATTCATAGCATGAACAAAGAAATGTTTAAACCAAAATACACCAAAAATAGCCACTATTTTATTTCTTGCAAAACTGTAGTTGGCATAAGCTTTGAGATGTTTGTCAGTACAAAATAATCTTTTTACAGCATATTGTGGTTCAGCCATGAACCCATTACCCATTACTCTTAACAAATCATCTTCAAATCCCATGGTTATGAGAGTCTCTGATGGACTCACAATTTCAATCCTCCATAAATTGTCAATAGGATTCAACTCAGGAGACCATGCAAGGCCTTCTTGAGTTATTTTGGTTCTACTCTGACCAGGCATAACATTATGACCACCTACTTAATATTGTTTTGCTGCCAAAACAGCCCTGACCCATCACGCACTGTGTATTCTGACACCTTTCTATCAGAACCAGCATGAACTTCTTCAGCAATTTGCACAACAGTAGCTTGGACCAGCCTTCACTCCCCACGTGCATCAATGAGCCTTGGGCCGCCCATGACCCTGTCACCGGTTCACCACTGCTCCTTCCTTGGAGCACTTTTGATAGATACTGACCACGGCAGACCAGGAACACCCCACAAGAGCTGCAGTTTTGGAGATGCTCTGATCCAGTCATCTAGCCATCACTATTTGACCCTTGTCAAACTTGCTCAAATCTTTACGCTCGCCCATTTTTCCTGCTTCTAACACATCAATTTCGAGGACAAAATGTTCAATTGCTGCCTAATATATCCCACCCAGGTGCCATGAACAGGTGCCATGATGAGGAGATAATCAGTGTTATTCACTTCATCTCTCAGTGCTCATAATGTTATGCCTGATCTGTGTATATTTGGTGTCATTATCTTGTTGAAATGTCCATCTTCTCCACAAATTTCTTCACAGTTTCTTGGCAGATGAGATTGAATTCTCCTAAATCATGTCCTGGTACATCTATCCTTTCATATTGCCTTCCATGACATGTAGAAAAGCTGCTGCATTATAATGCTCCATATTTCATTGTGGGTTTCCTTTTCTTGTGATCATACACGCAAAATCCCAGTTTTTCTTTCAGACATGATGAGTTATTTTTTATTTCATCTGACAAGAGTATATTGTTCCAAGGCCTTGTCTAAATGTTTTTGATGTGCTTCTTTTTTAGTGTAGGAGATTAGCATGGAGTGTAAGAATAGGGATGATGGCTGTGCTGTTCAGTGCTTATTGTTCTTTGTGTAACTGTAGTTTCTGCTGCTTTCAACTGACTTCTCTCTTACATTTCTTATCATTAGACTGAGAGCACCATGTGAACAGCGATGATTAGTTTCATGAACTTCCTGCATGCATAGTATTTAACCAGGTGTATTTGACAAGGAAAGTGAAGGATTTTGCTATAGCTCTGTAGCTTGTTTCATTTGAACATAGTTTAATAATGTAGTCCTTGAGAAATGTATAAATGTATGAAACTCCTTCACCCTCACCAGGATTGCTACTAGTTGCATGAAATATGTATATGTATATATATATATATATATATATATATATATATATATATATATATATATATATACACTATATTGCCAAAAGTATTCGCTCACCCATCCAAATAATCAGAATCAGGTGTTCCAATCACTTCCATGGCCACAGGTGTATAAAATCAAGCACCTAGGCATGCAGACTGTTTTTACAAACATTTGTGAAAGAATGGGTCGCTCTCAGGAGCTCAGTGAATTCCAGCGTGGAACTGTGATAGGATGCCACCTGTGCAACAAATCCAGTCATGAAATTTCCTCGCTCCTAAATATTCCACAGTCAACTGTCAGCTGTATTATAAGAACGTGGAAGTGTTTGGGAATGACAGCAACTCAGCCACGAAGTGGCAGGCCACGTAAACTGACGGAGCGGGGC
The DNA here is from genome assembly GCF_019097595.1 of Hemibagrus wyckioides. Classification (NCBI taxonomy): domain Eukaryota; kingdom Metazoa; phylum Chordata; class Actinopteri; order Siluriformes; family Bagridae; genus Hemibagrus; species Hemibagrus wyckioides. The sequence continues at coordinate 11,493,872 of NC_080711.1, forward strand.
CAGCGGATGCTGAGGCGCATAGTGCGAAGAGGTCGCCAACTTTCTGCAGAGTCAATCGCTACAGACCTCCAAACTTCATGTGGCCTTCAGATTAGCTCAAGAACAGTGCGCAGAGAGCTTCATGGAATGGGTTTCCATGGCCGAGCAGCTGCATCCAAGCCATACATCACCAAGTGCAATGCAAAGCGTCGGATGCAGTGGTGTAAAGCATGCCGCCAGTGGACTCTAGAGCAGTGGAGACGCGTTCTCTGGAGTGACGAATCGTGCTTCTCCATCTGGCAATCTGATGGACGAGTCTGGGTTTGGCGGTTGCCAGGAGAACGGTACTTGTCTGACTGCATTGTGCCAAGTGTAAAGTTTGGTGGAGGGGGGATTATGGTGTGGGGTTGTTTTTCAGGAGCTGGGCTTGGCCCCTTAGTTCCAGTGAAAGGAACTCTGAATGCTTCAGCATACCAAGACATTTTGGACAATTCCATGCTCCCAACTTTGTGGGAACAGTTTGGAGCTGGCCCCTTCCTCTTCCAACATGACTGTGCACCAGTGCACAAAGCAAGGTCCATAAAGACATGGATGACAGAGTCTGGTGTGGATGAACTTGACTGGCCTGCACAGAGTCCTGACCTCAACCCGATAGAACACCTTTGGGATGAATTAGAGTGGAGACTGAGAGCCAGGCCTTCTCGTCCAACATCAGTGTGTGACCTCACAAATGCGCTTCTGGAAGAATGGTCAAAAATTCCCATAAACACACTCCTAAACCTTGTGGACAGCCTTCCCAGAAGAGTTGAAGCTGTTATAGCTGCAAAGGGTGGACCGACGTCATATTGAACCCTATGGATTAGGAATGGGATGTCACTTAAGTTCATATGCGAGTCAAGGCAGGTGAGCGAATACTTTTGGCAATATAGTGTATATATATATATATATTGTTGTTTTTTATACAGTGCTCCATGGTTTGGTTTTTAAGCACATATTTTTATGCTTATGGAGTACAAAATTAAAAAAATATGTATTGAGATATATGCACCGGAGATAAATAACATCTAGTATCCGAATACATTTTTCCTCTCACTGTATATTTTAGTTACTTCCTGTTACTATGGGTATTTTAGTGACTTCCACATGGTGTGTGTATTTTTAAACGACTTTATTTCAAGTATTTGTTTAATGCGTTTAGCAATAGACATGTAACAAAAGCAGCTTTGCACAAATCCAGAGGCAAATTTAGATTCCTAACGAGCCAGCCACAGTCAACAGTGACAAGGCAATTTTCCTGAGACGACATGACGAAGAAATCCTAAGAGGGACCAGAGTCAAAAAAAAAGTTTTCTGGCTGGCACCGGCCAGGGGGATTATAAATCATTGAAGAATACAGGTGTAGAAGAGTAAAGTCAAACAGCACCGAATGCATTAAAAGGATGTTCACTATGTGAATGCATGTCTGAATTCCTGCATGATGTGGGTGTTTTAGTTACTCCCTCCTTGATCAGTGTATTCTAGTTACGCCCTCTTTAGTGTGGGTATTTTAGGTACTTCTGGGTGTATTTATTTTGTTCCTTGAATGTTTTAGTTATTTCCACCTGGGCCATATTTTAGTTACTTCCAGCTCATTCACTGTTTACCATCTGTATATTGTTTCCTTCTGCCTCATTTCTGGCTCTCTAAGATGGCCACAAAGGATAAATAGCTTTTAACAACATCAGCCCTGCTCTAATTAGATCTTTGAATTTCTTCTAACAAATGATTTCTTAGTCTGCATAGTTTTTATTTAAGCTGTATTTATTGCAACCCTTTTCTCCATTTTTACATGCAGCCCTCATGACAGAAAAAAAAAACGTGATGTGAAATATTAACATGCACCGGATGTCATTTCTAGCTTTTATTTTATTTATTTATTTATTTATTTATTTATTTATTTATTTATTTATTTATTTATTTATTTATTTATTTTATTTATTTATTTATTTTTTTGGCCCTGAAATTAGTTCCACCTATCTGGAAGAGAGCTGTACAGCTCTTTAGAACCCTGCTCACATTTAACCTTAAAGAGAATCCACAAGGCATAAACATGAACTAGCTGCCTGTATTCATTTGACGATTTGAATATGGCTGACAGAGGAGTTTGGCAAAGAAGAGAGAAAACAAGTCCATTCAGCTTTATCCAGGAAGCTGTAGGGTGCAAGAAGAAACAAAACTGAGCCAATCTTACTGAGACAGGTAATGCATTTCAACATCTGAAAGCCCTCAAAATAGTAAGTAATGACAAAGCAGGTAACTGAGAAAATATGCTCATACACCAGCATATTCAACATAGCAGTTTGTTATTTGGTCTTTTTTTAAATAATAACTCTAGCTAAAATGTTGCTACTGAATTATTGCTCATCCATGCAACAAGTTTTTTTCTAATAATGATTAGGGTCAGGTAATAATCTTTTCTTTTTTTCAAAACCATACCGAAAGGATGCTGAATTTTGGAGGTATTCTGTAGACATGCATTCAGAAAATGTTTTGAAAATCATCCAGTGCTTCACTAACATAACATGAACTAAAATGAATAATAAAATTAAACCTTTTTTTTTGTACCTTTGTAATACTCAGTATGGGATGTAGTCAGTGTTATTGACTTTTTAAAAAAAATAAAAAATAAATAAAATTATTTAATTATACCAATTATTAGAATTACCTGGTTGCGGATCCTACCTCTGAGGTTGCCAGATTGATATTGAGTAGAGGGGTCCAAGACAAAGAGTTACAGTAGGCTCTAGACAGAAATACATTACAATACTTTAGAACAATACATAGGTAACTGTGCAGAAACTAAGCAGGAATGAACGTCCAGCTTGTTAACTTCTAAGAACTACTAATTAATTAGGCTTACGTCAGTTTGTTTTTAATGCGTAATATTGCTCCAAGTCATTAACTACTGAAGAATAACACAGGAACACTTCTGTCATTAGTTATGAGTTTTACTTTGTTGGTTGAACTTCTATCAATAATGTTAAAATGCAACCCGAAAAATGCAAACAAGTGATTCATTCAACTTGGATATCTTCAAAAGGTATTAAGCAAGGCTGAATTAATGGAAAAGTTATATTCCAATTACTTTTACAATTACAATTAAACAGCAACAAGACCCATAGTAATAATAATAATAATAATAATAATAATAATAATAATAATAATAATTATTATTATTATTATTATTATTATTATTATTATATGTATTAAATAAATATTATCATTAAATACTTTTTAATATCTAAAATTATAATTCTTTTGAGAATTAATGTTAACATTTACTTTTTTCTAATAATTTCTATTTACGTACCTGCAAAAATATTTCTTAGCCTACACAGAGCCGTGCTGATATTCAGTGCAACAGAATGATTGCAATTGTGATATTGCTTTCATAAAACATTTAAACAAATTAATACTGTGTAATTGACATAGACTGACATTTCAAATGCAAAACAGCCAAATATTTTGTTGTTTTGGGTTTTTTTTGTTGTTATTTTTTGCTCTGTCAATGTACATTGTTTCAGAGGAAAAGCCACAGCTGGACAATGTGTTGCATGTTGCTATGTAAGAGTTTCAAAGTAAGAAACTATTAATAGACAAACACAAACACAGAAAAGCAGAGAGTTATATAAAACACAGAGTTATATAAAAAAGTGACATGTCTTCACCAGTCCTGGAACACCAACTGTCCAATCATATTAGGAGACTGGAAGTAAGTGTTGTATAAAGGGAATTAATGTTGACATGATCAGTAATTAATTAGTAGTTCTTATAAAATAGAACCAAAGTTAGCTAGTTGTTATTACTTAAAAGTATGCTAATAAATTAATCATTTATTAATAATGAACTAACATACTTACTGAGTAATTAACTATTAGTTCTTGGTTGGAAATAGGAATAAGATGTAGTTGTAGATTTTTGCAGATCATAAATGCAAAAAGGAAATGGAAAAATGGATTGAAAATGGAAATGGAAGAAAACTACTTATTTCTTTCTTTGCTGTCAATACCAATTTACTTACGGTTAATTAAAAATAAACAAGAATATTAAAAGAAAGACTAATATGATATACAGCATGAGTAAGAACATGGCAAGCATTCAAAGCAACATCCAAAATGAGTCAGGTTTATTGCCAATATTTTGCTTCATGATTAGGTTTCATTATAATTATCATATTAATCAATGCACATTTGTCTCAGTTTAACAAAATTATAATAAAGTAGCACTTGATCCAGCACACATTATTGGTGTGCACAATTAAGTAGAACTACATCGTCAGAAAGCATGAAGTGGAGGCACAAATAACCTTGAATGGTGACCCATAGGCAAAACATGATTTTCAAGGTACTTTAACAAACTGTCATACTGCTCCTCACTCAAGCTGATATTGCACAAGAAAAATGGACTGAAATTCAAGGATCATTCAAGTTCTCCTCAACTCAACTTTTAATACATCCTTAAGTACACAACAGATGTTTCTATTTATAAAGTAGGTGCCAAGTTGGTGTGCACAATCTCTAGTTTCAAGAGATGGATGATGGTTGTTGGGGGAAGGAGACATAGTGTGTTACTGTTTTTATTGCATTTGATTGTGCTAGATGCGTAATCTAACTGCAGAAACCTATTGCTTAGGTAGTGAGTTTTTTCCTGCCTCTTTTCATATATTCTTCCATTTTCCGTATTTTGCCCCATCAATCACTTAATGTTTCTCCCACTCTCTCAGACATGGAAGACTTTGTGGAGAGAGAGCGATCTCAGGTGGTGTCAGAAGGTGAAGCTGCACTCATCTTCCCTCCAAGAATTCCCAGCTTTCCCCGGCCTCAGATCACATGGTTCCGGGACGGCCGCAAAATTCCCCCCAGCAGCCGCATGTAAGCATTTATATGTCTATACAACACATTATCACAAATCAATTTTAATGCGCTATGCATTATTTCCTTAAGCCAAGAGAGCCTGTCCTATTATTGTTTAACCTCCTGTTGCATGCTGGTGCTCCTGCAGTAGGTTGTGGTGAGCTGATATCACAGACCCTCATTGCAGTATTGATAAAGTCAGCTATAATAAGAACCCCTGTCGACAGTGGAGCGGGTGAGATTGAAGGCTGGAGAGAGCAGACAGCAGGGGAGCCAATTAGACAAAGTGGACAAAAGGCCTTTATTGACGACCTTGGCTGATTGACAGAGCTTTTTCCCACTTGCACGTACCATGTGTGTGGGTGCGTGCCTGACCACATGTGTAGTCGGTTTTCAGCATGTCTTCACAATCAACTGAGATTACGTTATCTGGGCTCCCTGCAGGCAGATGGCTGAGAACAGCAGCATGAAATGTTCAGCTGATATAAGCTAAGCTTTCCAACATATGTGAAGAACACTGGTTGAAGCAGGGAAGGTTTTTTTTTTTTTTTACAAGTAATCTCAAGATATTCCTTTCTGCAAAACCAAAGGTCTTGCAAACTCCTAAACCTGCAAACTCCTAAAGCCCTAGCTCTATAATACATGAAATGACAAACACACCTACAGAAACCTACTGAGATGTCTCCAACCTGAGGAATTTTGGTTCAGTTCCATCCAGTTAGTAGGAACTGGATTAGGTCTTGGACTCTGCAACAAGAGGTGTTCCTGGGTCAAGAAGCTGTTAGTATATAAAATTTGCAGGATTCCCACACTGCCAAGTGCCAGTTCCAGTTCCAATTCCAGGAGATCACCTGCTATCAGCATGTCAGCATGACACTGTCACCAGTCTTTGATGCTGTGAGGCTCCAGCAGTGTACAGTTTGTTTACTGCTCCTTGGCCATGGTTCTCAGGGGTATCGATATTCTACTGTCATGCTCCATGTGAACCTTCATTCTAATTGTGCGTGATTTGACCTTAGTATGGCTTGATCGGGTTGCCACTGACAGCTTGGTGGCATCTAATCGCACTCTGCACAGTGTGTCACCTCTCATTTGAGTGTGCACACTTTAGAAGCACTTCTCCTCTCTGGGTGTTCCATGCGATATTGATACAGCCTGTTAGTCTTAACTGTTTGTATGTCTGTGTGTAGTTACAGTCCCCTCTGAAAGTATTGGAACAACAATGCCAATTTGTTCTTTTTGCTATACACTGAAGACATTGGATTTAAGTATATGAGGCAATAGCTCTCACTTACATCTAGATGTGAGAACTACCTAGGACATGGCACCTTTTCTTTTGATCACCCAGTTATCAAAAATATTGGACCATGTGACTGGCAGGTGTTTCTTGTTGCCCAGATGTGTCCTGATAGATTGACAGTTTAAACAATTAATAGCTCTGAATGTATAATCTTAATCTAATAAACCAACATAAATAGCAGAAATCTGTCTATGGGAGAAGAGGAAGCCATTTGGAAGCTGAGAAAAGAAGGAAAATCAACCGAGTCATTGCACAAACATTGTGCATAGCCAATACAAATAATTTTGATTTTACTGAACAAAAAAGAATCCACTGGTGTACAAAAACCGCTACACAGCTTGGCCATGGAAAACAATAGCAGTTGATGATGGAAAGATTGTGAGAGCTGTGAAGAAAAACCCCAAAACAAGTCAGTGACAACATCCAGAGGGAAGGGGTGAAGTTTTCACAATCCACCATTTGATGAAGATTTTCAAAATATTGAGGCAATACTACCAGATGCAAACCATTCATCAGCTGAAAAAATGGGAAAAAGAAATTGGAATTTATGAAGAAATACAGAGACAAGCCTCAAATGTTCTGGAACTAAGACTGATCAAAGTGATGAAAAGGCCAAAGTGTATAGAAAGAAAGGATGCACATGATCCAAAACATACAAGCTCATCAGTTACGCATGGTGGAGGTGTCATGGCATGGGCTTGCATGGCTGCTTCTGTAACAGGCTCACTAATCTTTATGGATGATGTAACTCATAATGGTTGCAGCAGAATGACTTCAGAAGTCTACAGATGCATCCAATCTATATCGGAGGAACTAGATCAGGCAAAAGACGTGGACTCAAAACACACTTCCAAAACAATAAAAGGACTTCATCAGGGGACTAAAGCAGAAGGTTGTTAGATTGGTCAATTCTTTCACCAGATCTTATCCCAAACGAGCAGCATTTCACCTCCTTAAGAGGAGATTAAAAGGAAAAACAAACTGAAAGAAGCTGCAGGAAACATCAGGAAAAGCATCACAAAATAATGCAACAAGAATGCAAGAATGCAATAAGAATGCAACAGCTTGGTGATGTCAGTGTGTCACCGGCTTGATGCAGTAATTGCAAGCAACAGAATTAATAAATTAATAATTAATAAATATTAAATTATTTACTTGTATTTATTTTATGGCTATCTGTTCCAATACTTTTTTTCATCTAAAGATTGGGTGGTCTGACACTAAGGGTGCCATGTTCCAATTTGTTAATGAATGCTCAAATTTTGATCTATTGTCTCATATTCATCTTTTCATGGTATTGTAAAAATAAATAAATAAATAAATAATAGAATTGGCCTTTATGTTCCAATACTTTCTAAGGGGGTCTGTATCTGACCCAAATTCTT
>NC_080711.1:14476427-14488927 GCF_019097595.1 Hemibagrus wyckioides
GCGGTGCTGCAAAGCTGTCTCTCTGCACTCATAATGGCAGACTGGGAGAGATTCAAGCTATTAAAAGAGATATATTTTTCTTCTACTCTTAGTTTCATCCATGAGTCACGGCACATTGAGTCTCGGAGAGCATCGACCATGTAATGCACTACATCCATGGCAAACCAAATACTGTAAAGAATAAAAGAAGTGGCCTTCATAGGAAGTTTATTTGGATAAAGTGGTAACACTATAGACTGTCTAACTAGCCTGTTGATTGATTCTGAGCAACAGTTTGTTTCCACAGTGTGGATGGATTCCTGAATCTTACTAATTTCTTATTAATTTTCAGCAAACATCTGACAATAGATCTAGCTGTAACTGTAGCTGTAGCTGTTATCAGTATGTATGAATTCATTATCTCAAATTTTTTTTGTACATTTAATAGCAATTCCTAAACAGGGACTTGCATTGTGGATGCTTTGCATACGAAGTTTAATAATAAATAGATACAATAAATTGGTGGTATGGTGAAGTTATCTTCATTTATGCAATTATGTCCGATACTGGGAATAAGAAACTTTAGACTGGGTTGTTATTCAAAAAGAATCCACTTTTTGGTGGCATTTGGTAGCAAACTCGCATGCTAGGTTTTGTATAACAGCACAGTTTGTCATGTTATATTCCTCACTTAAACAGTCCATAAAATGCTTGAATAAAGTCTTCATGGAGCAAGTTTGATATGCTGAGAATCGAAATCAAGAGCTGGAAACTGTACTTGTCAAAAAAAAAAAAGTGAAACCAGTAGGGATGAAATGATCATCAGCTAAACAACACATAAATCTTACACTGGATCTTTAATTTATTAATTCATTAATTCATTCAACAATTCATTCCTTCATTCATTCATTTTTATTTTATTTTATTTCATCTTCATTAAATACTTCATTACTTCATTGTAATGGACCAGGATCATAAACCAGTGTTGCCAAAACACAGGCTGATGCTAACTCGTCACAGTCAGTCACCGTCCACTGGCATGTACTGGAACTCATTTCAGTAACAGACACGGAAAAGCAATACTCAGAGTTCCAAAGAGCAACACTGTCGATGAGAACATTCACACTCGATGTAGAAGCAGGTCCACATTCACAGCTTCCATATGGTGGCAATGAATCCCAAACCCCATCTAGTCCTAATCTTTTGCAGGCTGATGCTAACACCTCACAGTCAGATGCTAACACCACTTACCCCAACAATTTAATTCACAAATCAGTCACGGTTCATTGCAAAGTCTCTTAGCCATACCACAGCTGAGGCTTCCAGCACTGCCTGGCTATGTCTGTCCTTGTTGCCACTCAAACTCTGAAACTCTAAAGAATTTTAACCTTGGTAGAAGTTACCTCCTTACTGACTGAAGGACAACAATCTTTGCATATTGCCTTGGTGTACAGCATGCTGACATTTGAGCTAAGCCTCACAATTTTTTCCAAGAAGCAAGAATACCACAATTTCTTGAAAATTACCCAGAATTATTTTTTAAATCATTATACAAAAGGTGAATACTTGGTACCTTGAGGTCTTGTAGGCAGCTCAATGCACAAGAGCTGTTAGACTCTGTCTGAGAGAGATCAAGTAAACAGTGGGTTTGCTACTAACATTTTGTGCTTTTAAGCCTGTACTGTAATCAGTAAATGCAATGGCAAGTAACATGTGTCTTATTTTTTTTATACCTCATGCCCTCATGCATAACTCTTGTCACATCCAACCTTGACATTACACCTCCAGGCCAGCAGAGGACTCATATTCTCCCAAGAATATTAACCAGAGTCTTATGAAACCCTATGTTCATGTATTGTATCTTGTATCTATTGTCATGTCCTGAAGTTTGCCAAGGGTCCTCATTAGTTTGGTTTGTATGCTGGAATTTGTTATTAATTCTTCTGCACATGGTTGAGTCCTGTTCCTTACAACCATGCCTTACTATATCAAGTTGATTCCACATTTTTAGTGTGTCTTACTGTAATGCCAACAACATTTATAGAGAAATGACTCTGATCTGTGACTAAAACTGAGACTCAGGCATAAGTTTATTGACTCTAGACCTATTTCACCTGTTGATGGCATGTTTAAATTTAGGCTGCAGTTATGTAGATAAGAATGCAGAATGTATTTGTTTTGAATAGGCTAATCTATTATAACATTAATCTGTGATCATTCCTAGCAGGGAAGAAATGATACAATCTTGACATGTGTGTGTGCTTCTGTGTGTGTGCTTCTGTGTGTGTGTGTGTGTGTGTGTGTGTGTGTGTGTGTATAACTCCTAACACCTGAGCAGCTGCAGGAAATCTTCTGATGTAACACACAGATCCCGACTCCAGATTTTTAGCCAGAAGCAATCAGAGACATCTGCCCAGTATATTCAGTTAATTTGTGCATGTGCTACATAAATCCATCTACCTCTCTCTCTCTCTCTCTCTCTTCCTCAAACACATACAGACACAAACAAACACATGAACATTTGTGTCCAATGTCCAAAAACTGCATTTAGTGGGCAGTGGGTGGGGGTGAACTGGGGGTTATTGGGGTGTGGGGAGTTAAACATTTAGTCATTATCAGTTTTCTTGGTCAGAAGCTAATAACTTTATCATGTTTTTTGTCAAAGCAGACCGTTTGGACCCTTTGTTTTGATGTAATCCTTTGCTGTTGGGAACATGGGATTGATTAGTGAAAATCCTCTGCCATCCTTTGTTCTTTGAGAATGATACAGGGCTGAGGATTTAGTGGTTGGAAAGGGCATGTAATTCTCAGTTTGATGAACACTGCAGAGAGTACGAAATTAAAACCTGATCAAAGACTCTATCGGGAAGAATGAGAACAATATGCCAAAGAGATCTTACTACAGCAAACACTCACTATAAAGGGAGGGTCAGCAGCCTATAGCCTACAAGCAGCAGCTGTAAACTAGTGGAGGTATTTAATTTGGCTGAACCAAGCACACTTATAAACTATCAAAACAAGAACCAGTCCATTCTAAGAACTGATCCCTGGAACTTCTCAATTGGTGGTCAGGGGTTTATATCAAATGAACCATAATGTAGGCTGCATCATGTATAAAAACTAACAACATGTATTGAGTAATGGGATTGGTTCATCTCATCACATTACTTCCTATTCCTCTCTTGTGATTTCTTCACATTTTGACTGGAAAATAAATCTGAATAAAACAAAATGATGAATTTACTGCCCACTATTTTGCAAACCTGACATATTTTCATTACTGGCATTTAGCAGACACTCTTATCCAGAGCAACTTACATTTTATCCAAGTTTAATGCAACTGAAGGTTAAGGGTCTTGCTCAAGGGTCCAGCAGTGACAACTTGGTGGACCTGGGATTTGAAAACGCCATTTTGATCAGTATTTCAATGTCTTAGTCACTAAGCTATCACATCCCAGATGAAATTATATGGTTCATTGCCCATTGTGCTATGGTTCAATCACAGAACTGAGATGAAATTCCTCTATGTGAAAGCAAACCTGGTATCACGAGCCCCTTCCACAATTGAGCAGAGAATCAAGTGAGAATTCAGCCTCTGTTGCTGTTTATCTAATCACATGCATTTATATAACACATTTAGTTGAAGGCAAACCATTGAAAAAGGAGAGAGCTAGACTGGATAGAAAAGGGCAGCATTGTTTAAAGAGGAGTGGACAAATTCCAAAAGCGTGTGTTTTAGAGTAGAGGTGCGAATTGGGATAGAATAATCTTTTATTTTTTATTTCATTCTCAGGTCTGAAAGTTGTGGGCAAAACAAAGGCCATTAAGTAACATATTAGATATAAGTAGCAACATTAGGAAGTAACTGCTTTATCCTAATCAGATCTACAGTGGTTTAAATTATTACATTATTTTGTTTATGTTTTGGGAAAGAGAATGTATCTTTGATAATATCTCAGAAAAGTACAATGTGAAATAATTGTATGAGCAGGTGGAAAGGTAAATTTATTTGTGCAAGCACAAACCTCAATTTCTCAGTCTAGTCAAAAGTCTAATTCAATTTGTCTTATTGAATTTATATTCTGTTAATAGTCAGATCATTTATGGTCAACTAATCATTAAGGGTTAAGCATTAAAAGGTAAAGACTGTTGCAATTCTGTCCGGTTAGTTGCTTATCCTGATCTTTGTAATTAAGGGATTTTATGTCACTGGCCCTTGAGGGTGCAAATGCAGGTGCTCACTGATCTTTATGATCGAGGCAAACAAAACAATGACATAACCCGTAAGTCGTGGTCATAAATCAGGCAAGGATCAGGCAATGATACTTGGGGACTTTCACACCGTCATGGATCTGCCGTTACATTGGTCAGCTTGCGACAGCAAGGAATTAATGTCTATAATGAACTCAGAAACTACACTGACCTAATAGTTCCTCATAAGCCCTTGGTTACTGTTGTAGAATGGACATTATTTACATTTACGTTATTTACTGTCCAGTGTCACCTAAATAAGGATGAGGTTCCTGTCCTGGTTCCTCTCAAGGTTTCTTCCTCATATCATCTCAGGGAGTTTTTCCTTGATACCTTCGCCGCAGGCTTACTCATTAGGGAAAAAAATAGAGATAAAATAGTAACTTTAATTTAAACTGTTTTTTAAGTAAATTTTTTTCTCTACTTTTGTAAAGCTGCTTTGAGACGTGAATAGCAAAATCAGGTAAAAACCTGTGAAATACAATTGGTTTAGGTGCAAAGAGACACTGCGTCCAGTTGTGTGTAATCAGTAATCTGGTGAGTGTGACCATGAGAGAGGTTTTGTTTTTGTTGTCTTCAGAGGCCATGTTTGTATGCTGTGCTGAATTCTTGGATTTATAGTTTGATGCAGATTCTGGAGGCACCGTGACAGCTCTGTCCTCAGCCTACATTATACTATAATAAATTCAGGGTTAAGTTTAAAGTTCAAATGAAAGAAAACATAGCTACACATATAAATAGGCTTCAACAAAATGTATGTGTTTACATAAAAAGAAATGCATAGACTATACCTCATGCACTAAAACTCATGAACAAACAGCATTCTGATGCAAATATTAACTGCTAAAGCTAAAATATACGCGAGCACACATTCAGGATGAAAGTGCTGAGGGGTTTCTTTCATTATAACAATGCAGGCATAATAAATTTCCATTTACAGCTATGTGGGAATGTGATAGTATCAGCACATGGACTCCTACTGATTATTAGGTAGGTGTTGTTTTAATGTTATGGCTGATCAGTGTACATTTTTTCTTATTATCATTATAATCATTACATACTGGATGGCACATCTGTAAGTCTGTATAAAGTCACAGTCACTTTTGCTTTTTCACTTTATTTATTTATTTATTTATTTATTTATTTATTTAGTTAGTTAGTTAGTTAGTTAGTTAGTTAGTGAGTTGGTTATTTTACATATGAATGGAAATATTTTACATATTTCAGGGAAACCGAGAAAGCTGCTTAGTTCTGTCTGCACACACACACACACACAAATTGCCTGGGGAAGCCTGTGAGCCCCATGTCACTGCTGCATTTACAGTATTACAAAAAAAAAAAAAAAATCAGCTCTAAAGACTGAACTAAAAAGAGCTTGTAAATGTAGAGAAGAGCAGAAGACAGCTCATTTAAATACGTAGGCCATACAGTGGAATCTCCTCTAAATAAACCATACGTTTTATGAGACAGGGAGGAAGAGTGTGTATGTGTGTGTGTGTGTGTGTGTGTGTTCGTTAAAGACAAGGCACTATCAAACTCCTCCATCTCTAGACGTTAAGCAATGTTTAATGAGCAAGTGTTGGGCAGCATTAAAGATTGTGAGACACTTCATTAATTAACCCCTCTGGCGGCCTGAATGCCTCGTATGGTCCATTACACTTCACAAAGCATCGCCATCGCTTATGCAACTGAGCCAAAACACTCGGTGCGTTCACAGACAAATCCTACACAAATTATCCACTCACTGCTAGCCAAACAAATGTAAACAAAAAAAAAACACCTGCATTTTGCAGCATATTTAAAAAGATGCAGTCAACAGCATCTAATAAAAAAAGTTTTTTTTTTTTTGAGTAAGGTTATATCTTGAATAAATTTTAAAAAATTTGATGCATCTCAGTGTAAGACTTTAGCTTGAGGTGTGCTCAAAGACCTGGCTGCTTAAATAAGATAGAAACATTGGGTATGAATAATTCCTAAGTCGTCTGGTAAAATCAATTTTCCGACAGCAACAAATTTGGTCTATCTATTTATCTTATCTGAGTTTGTATACAATCTTTCTTGTTTGGGAATGTTCCTTTGACAAAATTTTAGACTGTTCCTGCTTTAAACGATAAAGCAACTAACTGCAGTGCTCTCATTTTTTATTCTAAACGAGACACATGCACACTTACAAAAGATCTGGCTCATCTGCTCTCTCTCTCTCTCTCTGTTTCTCTCTCTCTCTCCTAAAACATGTTTTTCTCTACTAAAACATGTATCTATCCCTCTTCATCTTACTCATCCAATTCAAAACTTTTTAGTCTGGAGTCAGACATTCTGAGTACATCAGGAATGATGCTGCAGCACTCATTAATTCTTTGCAGATCATCAGATAAACATAATTGTTATCACTACAGTGTTTCATATATAGCATGCTTCTGGTGCAGTGGGGAGTGGAAGCTCTGTGTTTGTGTGTTCTTTTTATTGTTCTTTTGTTGTTTATCTATCTATCTATCTATCTATCTATCTATCTATCTATCTATCTATCTATCTATCTATCTATCTATCTATCCACCTGTCTGTATGCCTGTCTAAATGTATCGATATGTTTAACATAAACCAATCCAAAATGCCCCACAGCTAGAGAACTCCCGAGTGTGTTTGATGGTAGACTCTGCTAACTAGTCATCAGGGGAATAGATAAAGCGAGACAGACAGATGGTGTGAGTCTGGCAAACTAGAGATTATCTGTTGATGGTGTGTGGAAGTATACATGGGCACATGTGCTTCAACTTTTAACACAATATACTGTATTATTTTTGAGTTAACATGACATCATATGACATAAAACACTATATGGAGAATTATATGACACCCTATAAAATTTATACTCATTTTAAAACATCTTCAAAAGTGTGTCTCAGAGCCGCTTATTTTTCAATTTGTACTTGCAAAGACTTGCATTTGATATAAAATCAATACTGCATTCTGCTTTTAAGCTCATCAAACACAAATACAGTCCTTAAGGGCTTGTTAATTCTGTGTCAGGAGGAGAACAAATTTCAATTGGAATTTAACAGGCTTTCAGTTTACTTCGCAGAAGCAAAAAGCACTTTATGGGTTCAAATAAATAAGAGAAACAACCTTAAATAGTAGGGATGATTCTATAGGCTAAAGCCTGACCTCCCTGCACTCATACAGTGCGGTATTATAAAACACCTGGGTGCCACTGTAAACTACCCAGAGAAGAAAATCGGCCAAATCGGACCCCCCTTCCCAGAACACAAATTCCTTCCCCATTCATAGTCACTCTTTTACTGACACACACACACACACACACCTGCTCCCAACTGCACTCACAGCCTCATATTAAAAGAACTGTTTTGCACATTCACCAGCTGGAAAATATACGCTCAGTTACACACTCTTCTGATGTTCCCCAGCCTTTGTATTGTGTTTGATTCCCAGGTTTGACTTTGTTTCTGTGTCTCCTGATTCCTGTGCTTTGCTTAATCCTCTTACTGCTGTTTGCTCATCGCCTGACCTGTGCCTGCCTTTGACATTTTCACTCACGTTTTGGGTCTGTTTGCTTTGGCTTCATTAAAACTGTTTTATCTGCACTGCATCCTCTCAGCCTCTTCCTCTGTGACAGTACTTCTCATTCCAGTGTGCATTTCCCTGTTCATATGCATATAATGCACCATGTGAATGCATTGAGTGTGTGGATTTATTTCAGGCTGCTTATATTTACCACAAAATCTGTTTCTGATTTTGCCTTCATTTCATGAAAAGCAGGGGCTTTATCTGCCCTTATGTAATCTATTCAACCACAAAATAAGCATTATTTTGCAGAGTGCTCTGGAGTAGCCAACTGTCCAAGATTTTATCCTTTCATTAGGAGCAAGATTCATTCCTGATAGCCCTGAGCATTGGATTAAACCAATGACCTTCTGTGCTCCCTCATCTGTGTTGGGGGTGCTAGTGGTGAAATGGTTAAAATGTTGATTATGGATCAGAATAGGGGAGGCACAGTTGTTTAATAGTTAGCATGTTTGCCCCACACCTCCAAGGTTGGGGGCTCGATTTTTACCTCTGCCACATGCATGAAGTTCCCCAAGTGCCTCTGCAGGTCCCTTCCAAAGTCCAAAAACATGAATTGTAGTCTGATTGGCAGGTGAAAGTACATGTTTTGTTACCTTGTCAAATAAATTAGCAACACAGAAGTATTATTACGTGGATTGTTAATTTTTTAAGTGTGTTCTGAATAAACTGTTGATAAAACAGCAAATAAAAAAAACTGGGAAACTATGTCATGTTTAACTCCCTGCTATGCAATCAGTAAAATATTTTACAGCAACCTGACTTAAAAAGAAACACTGTGCAAGATACCAAAGAGTCAAAGCTCCTAACAGTGCATCTAATGGTTAAGTGCTGCAGAGGATGGCAGCATGTTTTAACGTCTCTGTTGAATAGAGTGACTTTTCTGAACTGGAAAGTGTCTTTCTGACCTTTCTGAAGGTGGTATAAATCAGCTTCTAGAGTTCATCCATCCAGATCGGCAACTGTGCCATAGGCGAAACGTTGCTAGAGAACAGCAATTTGGCATGAATTAATTTCCAGAAAAATGAGTAACATTTAAGACATACAACTACAAATCATCTGTCGTATAAGCTTTGTCTGTTTACCTCTGCTACTGAAAATGATCTCTTTTCAAAAGTTATCCTCCATCTCAGAGCTGCTTCTTTTTCAATGTGTACTTGTGAAAACCTGCATTTGATATGAAATCAATACAGCATTCTGCTTTTAGGCTCATCAAACACAAACACTTGTTTTTTTTTAGGATTATCCTTAAAGGCTTGTTAATTCTGTATCTGGAGAACTAATTTCACTGGGATTTTAACAGGCTTCCAGGAAGCAGCACTAAAGCTAGGAAGCAAAATGCAGTTAAAGGGTTGAAATAAATAAGAGAAACATCTTAAATTCCATGATGTGTCTATACATTAAAGCATGACTTCCCTGCACCTATACAGCATTGTTTTATGAAACACACATGTATATTATTGTAGCCGGCTGAGAGAAGAAAAAGTACAGAAGCTGAGGTAAATCACACACAGGGTATACAGAATCACGAGTTTACATCTGCGCCTATACACCAGCGCCTATAGACATGTCCAGTGTCAACCAAGCACGTTATGCAATAAGCCATTGTGTCAGGCAGTCAGAGAGCTTTAGGATAACAAGGACTAGTAGTGCAGTGGGTAGCATTACTGAATCACGGCTTCAGCTCAGGTTAGTGTTTCTGTACAAGTTCCCCCATGTCTACAGTATACCTTACTGTATATCCTCCAGGTGACAAAATGTGTGCATAATGTACCCTGTGATGGACCAGGATGCAATCCTGCCTGATCCCTAGTGCTCCCAGGACAGGCACCTGAAACACAGATCTATAAATCAGTAACTGAAAATGAATGAACATTATATGCTTGTTGTCCATGACTCTTCCTCTGCCTCACTTAATCACGCCTCCACTTTCACGATGCTTAAAAGAGAAAAGCGGTGCTGTGATAAACCTTAAAATCAATATTTTATGAGCCGTTGAGCAGACATCCAAGAGATAAAGGAGGGGATGGTAAAGTTTTCATTCTGAGGAAGCAAAGCTGTAAGTCTGTAATGCATGTATGTGAACACAAAAAAAAAGGTTTCTTGAAGCCATTCATCTCAGTGGTCCAGTTGACTAGATCACACACATTTCACCCTCTTTTTCTTCTTCTTCTTCTTCTTCTTAAAAAAAATAAATAAATAAATAAGTAAAGAATAAATTAAAAAAGTAAATAAAAACAACAACACTGCCACCTGCTGGCTAATATCTAAGTAGTATATGCATACTTGGTTGATGAGGTTTTTGTTTGCTTATGTTGCATTGTGTGTGTGTGAGTGTGTGTGTGTGTGTGTGTCCATTAACATTAACTGAGTAGAAAAGCATGTTGACTTTTCATTCTGTGTGCATATTAAATATAACTTCCATGCACTCAATCAGCCAGGAAACAAATTAAATACCCAAGTGTGAAAGACGATGTACATTAGAGTGTGGGATTTTACAGTCAGAAAAAGCACTCAATGATAATGCCATTGTTTCTTTCACAATTTATTTTTCAGCAGCATCAAATTGGCAAGCCTTCTCAAAACATTGCAATAAAAACTATTGAAAGTAGCAATAATACTGTATATTAGAGTAGGATGAGATGTGTGGGAGATGGAGGATACTGGGGAATGCAAACTAGAAGAGGTGATATTGAGTATTAAAATGAGATTTCTTTCATATTTCCTCTGGGCTATTTGAGGGCACCTGCACCTAGTGCTTAAAATGAGAGAAACGATCAGTGTAATAAATTTTGGTGTGCTGATAAATACTGAAGGGCGGCACGGTGGCTTAGTGGTTAGCACATTCGCCTCAGCGTCCTGGGTTCGAGTCTTGCTCCCGCTCACTGTGTGTGTGGAGTTTGCATGTTCTCCCCGTGCTTGGTGGGTTTCCTCCAGGTGCTCTGGTTTCCTCCCACAGTCCAAAGACATGCTCCTAGGCTGATTGGAGTCTCTAAATTGCCTGTAGTGTGTATGATTGTGAGTGAATGTGTGTGTGTGCCCTGTAATGGGTTGGCACTCCACCCAAGGTGTATCCTGCCTTGATGCCCGGTGACGCCTGAGATCACAGGCTCCCCGTGACCCGAGTATAGATTGGATACACGGTACATACAATGAAAGGAATGAAATGAAATAAATACTGAAGGTAAACACCATGCTTAGTGTATGTACACTCCAAATATCTGCAGCCAGTACATAAAATATATTCTTTATTCTCAAAATCTTTGACATTTGTACATGTCCATTTTGAAAGGTTCACCTCAGATTTTTTTGGTATTGCATATATTTAGTTAATTATGTCTGACTTAATGATCAGAGATTCTACTTCTCTGCAGTATCTTCTTATCTTAGACAGTATATCTTAGCTCTCATCTTCTTATCTGAAAGAGTATCCACTCTCATAGACCCCAAGAACCTTTTTCCAGCCTTGGCTTTACTCAAGGAAAGTGTCCTCTGCTAGCTTCAGAGCTTGATGTTTCAAGTATTTTTTTATGAACCTTCAAAAGCTTTCCCATGGGAGGAAACAGCAGCAGAACATCAGTTGTGGGGTCCTTTCACTAACCCATTTCAAAATGGAATAAATCAAGGCACTCTATTTATTTGCTGCCTTAAAAGCATACAATAGAACCACGGCACATCAGAAAACAGATTCAATAGAAAATACCCATTAATGTCAGAGTGTACATAGACTCAGTGGAGTTCATCCACAAAGCTGCTGGTCCTGCTGGAAAGATGATTTAAAAAGAGGTGCTGCTTTTCTCAGTTCCAGGGTTTTGGGTTCAGTCTTGAGGCCAGGTTATTTTCTAATACAGAATTTCTCCATGTTCTCCCCATGTTTTCCTCCTGAAAATGCAGGTAGGATCCTTGACTATGCTAAATCGATGCCAGATGTGAGAGTATGAATGAGTGTAACCTGATTTATTCGGGTGAATTTCCGCCAGAATTCCTTAGTGTCTATAGGTGGTTGCCAAGACTTGATTGGAGGTAACAATCTGAACAAAGGATTATAAGCCGGAAAATCAAGAGGAAATTTGTGAGATTTTTTTTTTTTCTCAGTCACTCTGGTGAACTTAAGAGGATGGCCCACTGAGTGAGCCATAAATTTAGCAATTGAAACCATAACTTGGTTCAATTTATAAATAAATACACAAACTACATATGCACACATCCATATTCTGTAGTGCTTATCCAAAACATGGGAATTTATCCCATGGGAATCAACCCACAAGGCAGGGGACACCATGGATGGAGTAGCAACCCATCAGAGGACACAGTTACACACACACTCAGCCATTTGCACTATAGACAATTCAGAGATGCTGATCAACCTACAGCACAGACCGGGGGAAATAAACTGGAGTACCCAGAGGAAACCCCTGAAACACAGTGAGAACATGCAAACTCCACACACACACACACACACAAACACAGGCTAGAGGCAGTAATCAAACCCCCAACCCTAGAGGTGTGAGGAAGACATGCTAGCCTTAGGTTTGTAAGGTTGTAAATACTTAGCTACAGTCAAAATTTTCTAGCTCAGGAAACTGTTCAGGACAGAGGAGTTTTATGCTTTCTGGCTTCTCTGTAAAATCGCAGGTTGCATTTTGAAAGATATAACAAAGATGAGAACTTGTCACTCGTACGTGTTGCAA
>NC_080711.1:14493927-14546427 GCF_019097595.1 Hemibagrus wyckioides
ACAACACTGGACACATTCTCAGTCAGCACAACATTAACCCTGACATGGTAGAGGCACGTTAGTGTGTATCATGATGGTATAAGTGTATCATGCACCATTGTGTTGTGGGTTTTTTAAACAATGTAATGTAAGTAGTAGTTGTCCAAGCAGTCTGGGACAGTACCACTCTTTACTATTTTCAGCTTCTAGGTCATTTCCTGTTTTCTGTCTACTTTATGGTTTCTAAGCATCTTTCAGTTATCCATCATCAAGTCTTGCTATTCAGATCGAAGTTATTGCATGTGGTTTGACCTTTACTATGCCATGTTTGACTATTCTTTAAATGACCATTTCTGCTTCTGATGATGAATGTCAACACAATGTTTGACCATTGACTGGCTTGTGACTTACTCTGGATTATGAGTTGAGAAACTCTGCGCTAGCTCTGCTATTATGTCCAGTCCATTACACAAATAAAGAAAAAGATTTGCCTATCAAATATAAAATGCCAGAGGTGAGCTGCATATAATGTAGCAGTGTAGCACAATGCATTTGGGTTTTACCGAAGACATGAAAAGAGCTTTTTGTCATTTTGCACGATACATCAGATTATTAATCATATAATCCAACATACCAGTGTTTTGAGTCTTTGTTTAAAATATGCAATAGTGAAGTAATTGGTTTTAATGATCATGAATGTTTATGAGTGAGGTTTCAATCTACAAAAATATTATACTGTACTCTGATGACACACTGTATAATAATATAATGCTAGTCAATAGTGTCATGTCCAAATCATGAACAGAGGCAACTAAGATGATAAAAAATCTAAAAAAAAATAAAATAAAATAATAATAATAATAATAATAATAATAATAATAACAATAAAAATCATAGATAAATAAATAAATAAATAAATAAATAAATAAATAAATAAATAAATAAATAAAATGTTTGAGATATGGAGTGACACAGCTGGAAGCATCTAATTAACTCCAAGTCCTTCTGGAAGGCAGCATTTAATGGCTTTTGGCACATATGCATGAAAACCCTCCACAGACACTGGTATTTTGATTCGAGGATTAGAGAGTCACTACTACTAAAAGTGACCATCTCATCCTTTAGCTCACATGTGAAAGTCCATCTGATACTTTGCATTTTTGGACCAAACTGAAAAGCTGATTCAGAGAGCTGAATATAGGACTGTGAAAAGAAATATAAACTTTTTTTTTTTTTTCCACCACCCTCTCATGTCAAATATTGATTCCCTGCAGATTTGCCACCCATGTTTGGCTAGAATTATTTATTTATTTATTTACTAGAAAACCATTTTTCATGTGTCTGGTGTCTGAAAATATAACATAGAAAAAATGTCAAAGTAACAGAGGAGCTTTATTCTCTTCTGGAAGGTATACCAGCACACCTCTATTTACAGAGCTCCTGAAAAGCCTTGTCCTTAGAAAAAGAAAAAGAAAAACACACTCGCTTGAACTTTTTCACTTACACAGTTCAGCTGAAAGAATTATCCAGCCATAAGAATAATAGAACAATATTAATGACACTATGTAACACGATTTTTTGTCCCTGGGTAGTGAATAACATTTTCCAGTTACTCTTGATGGAAAATGATGAAAAAAATAAATAAATAAAATAAAATACCCATTAAGCCCCTTGAAGTTTGGGTTTGGGCTTTTAAGAGAACAAAAACCTCAAAATTAGCCCATTTTACTAAAAAAAAAAAAAACTGCCCAAAACTAACCCAAACTTTCATGGCTAAGATGGGTTTTTTCTCTTTATTTGGGTTACAAAGAATGTGGAAATAATTTCCCAGGTACAAGAAAAAAGGAAAAATTTGTTACATAGTGTAATTAGTAGTAGTAGATCTTCATCACAACATAATAATGAAATAATAACAGCTAGATACAGATACAGATTATGTCCACTAATGCTGCCTTTATGTGCTAATGAAATGATCCTACTTCCCACTTCTGGAGTGATAATTACAAGTATGTCATGTTCACATACCTTGTTGTGACATGAACGACGACAGGTACATTCTACAATCTTTTTTCTTTTCTTTTACAGTGACACCAGTACACATATTGTATTATTCAGAGTCTAGTTTGCTGGCGATAATGGAATTGTGGTCAAATGAACAGGAACAATTTATAATAAACAAATTAATAATAAATAAAAACCTGTCATTCAGTGCAGAAACCACCATGTTGAAAGTTTAGGACTCCCATCTTAGCCAATCAGGTATCAAAATTGAGTCAGAGTTTACCGGTCTTAATTACGACTTATTCATAGTTCATAGTTTCCTAGTGGGAAATTTTGAGTGTTGTGAATGCAGAACAATGAATGAATGAATACATTGCGATGAAAAACAAACCCTTTCAGTAACTAGAGTCTGTCACATCACAGTCACGTTATCTCAGTGAGCTTATTTTTATTTGTAACAAATAAAAAGTCAGGACTTTTTCTAGACCACTCCAAAACCTTGCTCGTGTTCTATGAGTCACTGATTGATGCATAACCCAACTGTGCTGGAGTTACAAATCACAGACTAATGACCAGAACTTCTCCTTCAGGATTTTCTGAGGGGTAGAATTCATTGTTCCATTAATTATGGAAAGTCCCTCAGGCCCCAGCAAACCATCCCCACACCTACGCTGTGTTTGACTGTTAACATGATGTTCTAAATTGCAGAGTGCTGTGTTAGCTTTATACCAGATGGAATAGGACACATGTCAGCTAAAAAGTTCTATTTTTGCTCATCTCTCCTCATCTCTTTCTAACAGAAGAATCATAACAGCTGGCCTGATCTGAAGCAAACAAAACATGCAGTTCCTTAGATGTTCATCTGGATTCTGTAGTGACTTCCTGGATGACCTGATGATGCACCTTTGAAGGAATTTTGGTGGGCTGGCCACTTCTGGGAAAATTCACCGCTTTCCATGTTTTCTTCATTTGGAGGTAATGACTCTCAGTGTGGTTGGCTGGAGTCAGAGAGTTGTAGAAATGGCTCTGTAACCCTTTCCACGCTGATACTTTTCTATAAATAACATCCACATCCATTTAGATTACTTCACACTGCTGGAAAGGTTCGGTGTAAGTGATGTTTTGATTCAACAGAGCTGGCAGTAATTATGCCTGAGTGCATCTATTCTAACTGAAACCAGTCAATTACATTTGGTTAATTGTTTGATTAAGGAGCTAAGTGGGCAATTATATTTTCACAGAGGGACAGTTGCCGTTGGATAACTTTTATTTCTTTTGATAAATAAAACGATCATTTAAAATTGGCATTACGTGTTTACTCAGGTTTTGTCTTGTATTCAATTCTGTAACAAAATTAGATATTGCAATATTGAAAGTGTGGCAAATATGCAAAAAATAACATGCAACCATACATCTACAGTGTTATTCAGCAAATTCACTGCAAAATACCTGGAATACAATAAAATGTAGCTTGCATTTATTACTGTAGAATTACAATACACCAAATATAAGATAATCAAACCTCTTTTTACTCATTTCAAGCTAAAAATGGCATTTTTCTATTTGCCGTTCATTTTAGATGATTTCTTCAGTTCTTTAGTTTCTTTAGTTCAAGAAATAACTAGTGAATAAAAATTTTCTGATTTGCTTTTTTGTTTGTTTGTTGGGTTTTTTTGCATTTTTTTTTGCATTTTCTGATTTGCTTTTTTATTTATTCTCGGGTTTTGTTTTCATTTTCTGATTTGTTTTTTTGTTTATTCTCGGGGTTTTTTACATTTTCTGATTTGCTTTTTTATTTATTCTGGGGTTTTTTTTCATTTTCTGATTTGTTTTTTTGATTATTCTGTTTTTTTTGCATTTTCTGATTTGCTTTTTTGTTTGTTTTGGGGTTTTTTTTTGCATTTTCTGATTTGCTGTTGCATATTTTGTTGTTGTTGTTTCTTTTTTTTTTCTTTTTTTCTTTTTTTTTTGCTTGATTTGTTTATTTTAGTGTTATCCGTTTTTTGATTTGCTGTTGTGTGTATGGTTGGTTTGCTTGTTTTTATTTTCTGATTTGCTGTGATATATTTGGGGTTTTTTGTTTGTCTGTTTGTTTCATTTTTGATGTTGGGTTTTCTTTTTTCGTTTTCTGATTTGCTGTGACGTATTTGGTGTGAAACTATAATCTCATCAGTGTTGGTCACACTCCTCAGTGGAGAGTGTAGGCCTCATTTTTAAGCTCAGTGGTTGCTGTTATGGCTAACACGTGGTCCACTTTTCCAGCACATTTCACGGTCAAACACATCATGGATTCTCAAACCGAAACACAGCGGCAGCACTGTCTACAACTGCATGTTTGCAATGACGCAAAAGCAAGGTAATGGGAACCTCCTCTTCAGCCGAAGTGTCTGTTTGTTTTGTTGTTTTACACACACCATGTGGGTCAGTCAGGTGGGTTTACTATCTGATAGTGACTCTGGGTTCAACTGTTTCAAAGGGTCTTAAAGGTCATAAAAGTAAGTTCCAGTTCCCTGGAAATAGATAAAGGCTGATTTTATTACAAAAGGTTGAAATTAATGATTACATATTATATAATATTACAATATTACAATAAACAGGCAAATGTTATACTACATGAAATATAATTAAATCATAACATTACATGTAAAAATACTACAAATCAAGATTGTTACAGATAATAGATGTAACACTGACCATTTGGATAAGAACATAAGGAATCTTTTATTTTATGTAATCATATCTTATCTAATCTAATCTAATCTAATCTAATCATTTTTACTCAATGAATACCTTGAATCTGTTCCAAATATATTATAAAAAAATAATTGAATATGGATCTATAAATTATATATTACATTACAAATGTATTACTGAACTACAGGAAATGTTTAGAATTTAAAATTAGGAATAAAATAATATATATTATAAAATTCAGCTATAATTCAGGAGTATCTACTTGTAGAAGTCAGCTTGAAAGTCTGTATTGAGGAGTGAATAGTATGCCACAATAAAAACACTGTGTGTGTGTGTGAGAGAGAGAGAGTAAGTGTATGTGTGGGTGATCGCACATTAGTGTCCAAGTGACTCTTGCTCTGTCAATAAATTAGATAAGAAAAGATCTATCTGTGGTCTCCATGGTGATGGAGCATATAGGGATGAGTGGAGGGGAAGTAAACACAGCCGTTATGACCCAGCCAGCTATTACAGTAAAGCTGCTGACCAGATGTGGCTTTTCTCAACACGGCCATCAACTAAATCAAATCAGAGACATCAACTGAACCCACTCACCGGGAAAAAACTCGTCTCACACTCCAACAAATCAAACCAATGTGTACCCACTATCAAAAATAAGCGTAGCATTAAGACCATGAGTCAAAAGGTCATATAAATGATATGAACAGCATTATATGTTTATGGCCATCTATTAAGCAACGAGTGTGAGCCATTGAGTTTGATGTGAAAAGTGCAAAGCAGTGTGTTAGGGCTGTGTATGTGATCACACTAATTCTGCCAGCCTTGAGAGACTATTTCATGGTTAATCGTTTCAGAATACAGTTTGGATAATAGGAAATGATTTAAAATCTTTACATTATATCATCTTCTTTTTTTTTTAAGAAAACAGAATATGAACAGAACTATAATGCATAAGAGCAGGAAAAGGACCAGAAGGAGCATCAGGTTATGTTTTGTACAGAATAATCAATGTGAGGAATAAAAGCACACATTGTAAATTTCCAGCATGAATTTCTCAGAACACATCGAGGGCAAGCCAACCTGCAGTACGACTTCAACCTGATCCTGACTCAGAAAATGCACTTTAAATAATCAGCGAGAGGCATTTCTAAGAAAATATGAATGTATTTGGAATTAAAAGCTCTGAGTGAAAGACCTCACCTTAATGGTTTATGACTCAGCTTCCTTCATAAAAACATCAAAAATAAACCATGGCTATGTTCACCTTCACTGAATAATTTGGTTTATAAAGCAAGGGGTAAATGTTTCCTCCAGCATCAAACTCACAAACAAACAAACTGTTTGCATATGCACACTAGACAGAAGCTGCAATGAAACACACACAAGCTGCAATGGAAGATAGGATGGAATATGTAAACAACAGTCAAGAAAGAGAATGGAGAAAATAGGAGGATAGAAAGCATGCAGCTAGAAAGTAAAAATGAAGGGCATGTGTTCAAATGGCAGTACAGTAACATTTAAATATAAAATATATATATTTATATACATATTTATATTTGAAATGAATCACTGATCTAAAATCACTGCTCCAGTCTCCAGTTGTGTTCCCTTTCTTTTTTCCCCTTAATAACCACAATTTGCAATTATTTTCAGTATCAGTTTATTTGCCACATCTACAAATACTTTACAAGTACAAGGATTTTGATGATCTTCAGATTTGCAGCCCTACAAAAAAATCAAACTTTAAATACAATACAGAAAACAATAAATAGACCAGAACTACATACAGTATAGGCGTAAACAGTACTGAATTATATGGTAAGGAATGAACAGTGGTTCTGGTTTTAACTCTTTAAGCACTTATTATTGCAGTATGATTAATATGTACTCTATGGGCGAGACTCAAATCTCATATTAGATCTGTGTTGTACCTAACTCACCAAACAGGCCTATGACATTTCCCGTGGGATCTTGACCTTGGTTTGTCTGGTTTCTGCTCAACCCCAAAAACACTGGTAGGTGGATTTGGTTACTTTAAACTCCCAAACCATATGAATGGAAGGAATCCGATCTTAGGTGTATTTCTCCCACACACCCAGGGTTCCTGGGATGCTTCATGGATCCACTGTAACCTTGACCAGGATGAAGTGGTTACTAAAGATGACTAAATGAATGTCACTTTTTCAATCCTCTTATTCAAGTCAAAATAGTAGTTATCTTAAAGTTACATACATGTGCTTGGCTTATCACGGTTACACAAGCGTAAGGATTTTGGGCTCAGAGCTTTTTTCTGGTCTATTTCTGTCTGGAAGAAAAGTCAATAGATGGACTTTCAAGTTTCTACAATCACGAATGTGATCTGTAAAACTTGCGAAAGTCAGAAATCCAGTTCTAGCATGTACTTTTGTAAGAACTGGGTCAGTGCTAAAAAGAGAACTTATACTAGCATTTTGAAATGATTTGTGATGTGTCATCAGAAGTCAGATCAGGAGTCAGCAGTAGCTGGAACTCTGTATAGGTGGAGTGTGAATGATGATGAAAATCATTCTTATTATTAGAAACAACTTCCTCGGCTTCGCTTCTTCTCTCTGGAGAATTGATCTAGGATAGCTGCAGGAGTTTTACAGTGCCTGTCTACCTTTGAATTATTATAGTGACTGCATATTTATTTGTTCTAACCACAAAGATTGAGTGCCTATTTTATACCTAACCTTTATTTAACCTGGCTAAGAATTCATATAGTACCAGAAAGAGTCAGAATTCTAAATTAGAAAATTCTTTATTATAAAAGATTACAATGACTTTAAATTCACTGTAGCAGGGTCCTAAATTTGTAAACAGTCAATAGGCTCCTCCAGATTCAGTCAGAACCTTTGGCATAATGATAAGCAAATAATAAGACCTTGAATCATATCCTTGGCCTAGTATAAGTCTTCCATACACACGCTTTATACTTTTTTTCTGCACCCAAATTAAAAGACCATAACATCTTGTTTCATTTAAATGTTTTTCAGAATTGAATCAAAAGTCAAAACTCAATAGATTACTCTTACATCACATGACCAGACATAGGCCATGGATGATCTCATGTTGTTTTTCACTCGTCTTCTGATATCACTTTATTCTGGGCAGAGACACTGTGGATCCCAGAGTGTGTATTGAGTGAAAGCAAGAATACACACAGATAATGGCGCGCACACACACACACACACACACAGTCTTACTATCCTTGTGTGGACCATCCATTGACATAATTATTAATTAATGCTAATTACTTAAGGGCAGGGTGTGATATGTGCTTTAAGGTATGTGCGTGCTTTTGGTATTTTAGCTTTTACTAGCAAGTGTCGATGTTTTAATTCGGATGTTGGCAGCTACAGAAAGCCGGTGGAGGAGCATAGCAATGGGTGGTGTAGGAGAGTTACACAAAGGCAGACACACCAGGAGTGAGGTGCAGTACAGTAGTTCAGTCTCAAAATACTAAGGGACTGATCAAGCACCTGAATGGAAAGAGAAGAAAAAGGACAAATTATTTTGATGTTGTAAAGAAGAAATCGGTATTTCAGTTCTGTGAGGTGAGATTGTCCATGGATGTCAGAAGATAAGATCTGAAAGTTGTTCATGGATATCATAAGATTCTAATTTAAAAGATGCATGTCCAGGGATAAACAGTAGCTCAGTTTTGCTGGGATGAAGTTTCATATGAGTTGCCATGCGTTTTGAGATGTCTGCCAGACATGCTGACAGCCGTAAAGAACAGATTGTCTGAGGGAGGAATGGAGAGGATAAGACGAGTGTCATCAGCATAGCGGTGGTATGAAAACTCATGTCAAGATATCGCCTCACCAAGATAGTGTATATAAAAGGAGAACAAAGTCTTATGGTTGACTTTGTCAAAAGTTGCTGAAATGAATGACAGTTTGGCTGATCTAGTGGCATGACCCGCCTCTCAGTGATGGTCAGATGGGTAATTTCTGTGCTGTGTGTCTTTGAAGCCACTGGATAGGATTTTACTGCAGTTTATGTATATAGGAACTGGCCAAATATCCCTACAAGGTCAAAATTTGCCACATATTCTTATCTAGGTGAGGACATTTTGTCCCAAACAAGATATTAACACACTCATTCACACATTAGGGACAATTTAGACCAACTACTGGCAAGGTGACAAGAAACAATAACCACAGCTACAGATCAGAGCCTAGTGATTTAAGGCACCAACACTAAAGTGTGCTGCCTTATTTTATACTACTACTTATTTTAATGAATTAAATAATTTTATTCTAATATCCTATGTTCTCCTGTTTTTCTCTCCTTCTCACTAATATTAATACAATGGTGTTGTTATTATAAATGTTCTCTACACATTATGGAAGTTTTAAAATCAACAGTTTGGTCCACATGGCTCTTAAAGATCATTATATTTCCCTATGAGAAAATACTTCAGAAAATTTTTTGAAAATTCATGGTCTGTTATTTTCAGGTACAATTAAAAGAAACAAAAAATACAAGCGTGTACAGGCTTCTGAGGATTGGGTTAAAGGTCATGGGAATAAAAGACTAGTCAAGCGACACACTATCATTATCTCCAGTATAATTGCATTCAGATTTCTCTTCTAAATGAAGCACTGAACCACAGTTTCTGTTCATTATTTACCTGAATGTTTCAACAAGAACATCTT
The DNA here is from genome assembly GCF_019097595.1 of Hemibagrus wyckioides. NCBI lineage: Eukaryota > Metazoa > Chordata > Actinopteri > Siluriformes > Bagridae > Hemibagrus > Hemibagrus wyckioides. The sequence goes on from NC_080711.1 coordinate 14,503,284, forward strand.
CTACAAAAACTATGCACCACACAATACATTTTACTGTTATTTTCGGTTCCCATTGTACAAACACTAATGTATCCTAAATACACCTGGTGTCCTATTGGTAAAATTCTGCACTTTAAATAGGTTTTAAAGGTACACACTTTTCCAGATTACTAAACACACAAACATGTACCTGAAAGGTAATCATCTGCAGCAGAAGTACTATAAGAAGCTTGTAACTGGGGAAAAATCCAATCCATTAGAATGTTGTTAATCCTCTAAAGAAAAGATGAGCTATGCCTCATAGAGTGTGTCTCTATATAGACCAACCTACTGTCTTGTCAATATAACCAGATGAGGTTTTTCCTCCATATAATTTCTGACATCTCCCTTCAGTCCAAATGCAATATTACAATACACGTCATCCACTCCCTTTTATTCATATTTGCTATGGTACTGTAGCATGTTGTCTTTTAATATTGTGTGTGTGCCTTGTAACACTGAACCCATAACCTGGAGACAGATGATGAGTGGTATAATATAATATAATATAATATAATATAATATAATATAATATAATATAATATAATATAATATAATATAATATAATATAATATAATATAATCAGTTCAATTCAATTCAATTTTATTTGTATAGCGCTTTTAACAAAGAGCATTGTCTCAAAGTAGCTTTACATGAGAAAACAACAAACATATAAACAGACAAACAGACAAACAGTCCTAGATGTTATCCCAAGTGAGCAAGCCTGAGGTGACTGAGGCGACTGTGTCAAGAAAAAACTCTCCAACCTTGAGAGAAACCAGACTCAAAAGGGAACCCATCCTCATTTGGGTGACAGTTGTGTGATGCCGATATAGCATGTGTAGAATGCTATGTAAATCAATAAGGAGGTTGTTGTCCACAGCGTTGCTTTGAATACCCCAATCCTCACAAAGCAGAACCCGGCCGGAGCTGCTCCATCTCCGGATGCCACTGGAGCCGGCACAGTCTCTGTATGCCTCGGGATGGGTAGAAGAAGGGAAACAATGGAACAGCATTAGTGTAGCTGCTGTTCATAATATTAGCAGCACTAGATGATAATGTGCATTTATGTGGTGGATTGTAACGTGTTAGAAGACTGGCTAGATACGTGGGAGCTAAACCAATTAGAGCCTTGAACGTAAGTAGTGCTAATTTATAGTCAATTCTAAACTTAACAGGTAGCCAGTGCAGGGATGATAATATTGGGGTTATATGATCATATTTTCTTGATCTGGTAAGAACTCTGGCGGCTGCATTCTGGACTAACTGTAGCTTGTTTATTGAAGATGCAGGACAACCACCTAATAATGCATTACAATAGTCCAGTCTGGAGGTCATGAACGCATGAACTAGTTTTTCTGCATCAGATAGAGATAAAATGTTCCTTAGCTTTTTTTTGGGATATTGGATATATGACATAACATAACGTTGTTTTTACGGCTGTTCCCTATTTGGGGTCGCCACAGTGGATCATTTGGTACGCATGTTTCAATTTGGCACAGGTTTTTATGCCGAATGCCCTTCCTGACGCAGCCCTCCTATTTAATCCCGGTTTGGGACTGACACTGAGAGTTAACTCTTCAGTGGCTGGGTTTGCACCCTGCCCGGTAATCAAACCTGGGCCACGGCAATGAGAGCGCTGGATCCTGCTGCTCGACCACCAGGGGAAGCCATAATAGAATAGAATAGAATAGAATAGAATAGAATAGAATAGAATAGAATAGAATAGAATAATAATAATACACTCACACACAGGTTATAACACAGGTAAGTTTGAGGAGAATCTCTAAAACAGCCATGTACACCTGAACCAGGAGATTTTGTAGTTATCATAGAAATAACAAACATGATTTATATTCTTCGATTTATACTTGCTCTTTCATGATCTGATGCCATTTCAATTATCCACCCAAGAACACTACATATATCAGAATCGTAAAACATGCCATTTTACTTGTTTATGTGTAGTAATAATACACAGAACAATAAAATGATTATCCTGCATTGAAGAGCTGCAGTCCTATCGTCATTATGGTTTTATTTTCAGAAAAGTGCTTCAATACTGTTAGCAGTAATAGCAGTGGGGTTCAGGTGCAACACTGACAGAACCACAGCGAGTGCAATGACAAATCTGTGATAAAAATACTTCAAGATTACTGAATACTTTAACATTAATTAAGTGGTAATAATTCATTTGCATGTTACTTGAAACTAAACAATAATAATACACACAATTTTTAAGCAAGTGCCTCTATTGTAGAATGTTTGGGTAATGTGAAATATGCTTGCAATAATTTGTGACTATTTTTTATGCATTTAGAAAATATCTGTCAAAAATCTGTAAAGCCTCCCTGATAAATCAGTTCAATATAACCCACTTTTACATTTACACTTGTATGCAGAAGCCTGGGCATGGGCCAAATGACATATTTTGTTGAATTCTTAAGGGGAAAATTTTTTTCAAAAATGAATGCAGTTATTTTGTATTTCATGAACTTAAAAAAAAATAATTTTGGCATGTGCAAATATTTGGACCTCCTACTAAAGTTACAGTGTTTTTGGAAAGATATCACAGCTGTGCAAATGTTTTTTTTTTTAAAGCCAGTCAGAAGTCACCCACTCGTCCTTGCAAAACTCTTTTAGTTCTGAAATATTCAAGGTCCATCTTGCATGCACCCACAGATATTCAAGTCAAGTCAAGAACAAATAATGTTTAAGTCAGGAGACTATAAGAGCCTTTCCAAAAGCATATTTGCTTCCAGAATTTGCTAATATTTACTGGAATCCTTTCTTCTGTCTACGTGTGCAATTGTTCCTGTACCAGTGGCTGCCGATTAAAGGCCAAAGCATAATAGATCCCTGCTTAAAAAACACAAAAAGTGATCTTTCATCAAATACTGTAGCCTCGTTTCTTTAAACATGCCTTATTTTTTTACTTTATTATTTCACAGCAATTGTTTCTAAAATGACTCTGGCTTATCAAGTTTTGCATACAGAAGACACTAACTTTTTGGATGCAGGTATATATATATATATATATATATATATATATATATATATATATATATATATATATATATATATATATATATATGCAGGTATATATATATATATATATATATATATATATATATATATATACACCTGCATCCAAAAAGTATATATACTTTATATACTTATATACAATATAGTGTATATATATATATACACTATATTGCCAAAAGTATTCGCTCACCCATCCAAATAATCAGAATCAGGTGTTCCAATCACTTCCATGGCCACAGATGTATAAAATCAAGCACCTAGGCATGCAGACTGTTTTTACAAACATTTGTGAAAGAATGGGTCGCTCTCAGGAGCTCAGTGAATTCCAGCGTGGAACTGTGATAGGATGCCACCTGTGCAACAAATCCAGTCATGAAATTTCCTCGCTCCTAAATATTCCACAGTCAACTGTCAGCTGTATTATAAGAACGTGGAAGTGTTTGGGAACGACAGCAACTCAGCCACGAAGTGGTAGGCCACGTAAACTGACGGAGCGGGGTCAGCGGATGCTGAGGCACATAGTGCGAAGAGGTCGCCAACTTTCTGCAGAGTCAATCGCTACAGACCTCCAAACTTCATGTGGCCTTCAGATTAGCTCAAGAACAGTGCGCAGAGAGCTTCATGGAATGGGTTTCCATGGCCGAGCAGCTGCATCCAAGCCACACATCACCAAGTGCAATGCAAAGCGGAGGATGCAGTGGTGTAAAGCACACCGCCACTGGACTCTAGAGCAGTGGAGACACGTTCTCTGGAGTGACGAATCGCGCTTCTCCATCTGGCAATCTGATGGACGAGTCTGGGTTTGGCGGTTGCCAGGAGAACGGTACTTGTCTGACTGCATTGTGCCAAGTGTAAAGTTTGGTGGAGGGGGGATTATGGTGTGGGGTTGTTTTTCAGGAGCTGGGCTTGGCCCCTTAGTTCCAGTGAAAGGAACTCTGAATGCTTCAGCATACCAAGACATTTTGGACAATTCCATGCTCCCAACTTTGTGGGAACAGTTTGGAGCTGGCCCCTTCCTCTTCCAACATGACTGTGCACCAGTGCATAAAGCAAGGTCCATAAAGACATGGATGACAGAGTCTGGTGTGGATGAACTTGACTGGCCTGCACAGAGTCCTGACCTCAACCCGATAGAACACCTTTGGGATGAATTAGAGCGGAGACTGAGAGCCAGGCCTTCTCGTCCAACATCAGTGTGTGACCTCACAAATGCGCTTCTGGAAGAATGGTCAAAAATTCCCATAAACACACTCCTAAACCTTGTGGACAGCCTTCCCAGAAGAGTTGAAGCTGTTATAGCTGCAAAGGGTGGACCGACGTCATATTGAACCCTATGGATTAGGAATGGGATGTCACTTAAGTTCATATGCGAGTCAAGGCAGGTGAGCGAATACTTTTGGCAATATAGTGTATATAGGTAAAGTTTCCTGTTGATGACACTTCCATGCAGATCATTTTTATATAAAGGGATCATTCCATTCAATCACCATCATTTCTGTGTCAGCTAAACCTTCCTGCAGGTCATAATGTCATATTAGGGTTTTGGATTGCCTTTGTGGCCAGCATACAAACTGAAACAAAATTGCCATTTTTTAATGATGTTTTTATGATATCATAGTTTTATAGCTTAGTTTTAGCTTTATACTAAGTGTGTTTAATATATATTAATTTTATATATGTATACGTATATATATATATATAGTGCACATAGGGCGAAAGGCAGGGGTATACATATATATATATATATAGTATGTGTATGAGGAAATGAGCACAGAATTTAACAGATACCCAATACAACCCATTATGATCTATGCATCCACAGAGGGACAAACATGATTTAAAAATATAAATAAAAATCCATAAATCCCAGAAAAGTGATTTAATGTTGTCTCAGAGACCAAGGAGCAGGTGAGTCAGAGGAAGAGAAATGCAGGAAAATGGGCAATCTTACTTTTGTCAAGAAAGAAATGGCTTATAATCAAGCTTTCTGATCAGATATGATTGACGTATCCATAGACAATACAGTGTGTGTGTGTGTGTGTGCGTGTGTACAGATTGTGTAAGGGGGTATAAAGCCTACCTTAGCAATGACTCACACAAGAAACTGTCTGTGTGGAAAAAAAGCTCCAACACCGCTAACAAGCAATGTGCCACTGCTGTCATTCTCTATAATTGCTCTCAACTTTCTTTTCCATCATATTGTCCAGTCTAAACATAACACTAAAACACACCACCAAGCATCACTTACCAACAAGCATCTCATCAGTATTTCACCTGGATATCAAGAGACTGAGTGGTGAAAGAATTATTCGGATAGCAAGACTGATTGCTCTCATCTTACTGTAAAGAAATAACTCCTGATTGAGACAACAACACCTTTGTTTACTATGGCTCACTAGTGAGCTGATTTAATTAACTCAATTCAATTTATTTGTATAGCGCTGTTAACATTGGGCATTGTCTCGAAGCAGCTGTACAGAAGTATAGAAACAGAAAAATTGTAATTAGAGAACGTATAAAAAAAAAATAACTGTTCGGCAAAGAAAAAAAAATAAATTAAACACTCTTCTGTATCAGTTCTTCATTGTGAAGCTTTAAACAGGAACTAACATGACAAGTTGTACCTTCGATGTTATTTGATGCCAAATGCCAGGCGGAGATCGAGTTCACACATAGTTCCCTTGGAGCAAAACTCATTCAAGTGGACAAGAGATGTGTTTGCTTTTAAACTACACCAGTTTCTGATACAAAAAAAGCCTCAGGGTCAGAAAAGTGTGAGTTAAATTCAATTGAACCTAACGTGAGCTTGAATGTTTGAGAGCTAAATTCACTAAACGTGGTGATTTATAAGCCCCAATACATTCAAATACGACCGAAAATATTCCAGTAAACATTGACTTGACACACAATACATCCACCCACACACACACACACACACACACATACACAGGTTAGTCTCAGGTATAAAGCTAAAATGTTAGTCTAAATAGTTAACACCTCTTTTGTTACAGATTATATTAAATAAGAATTGCATGAATCTTGTTAACCTTCTATTAAAGCCAATGTCTAACAAATACAGCTGCCTTTAATGATGTTACAGCCATAGATCCTCACCCTGTCTCAGATTTGCAAGCACAGTACTGTAAAAAATTGTCTATTTTGTAGCATAATACTCTACATATTTCACATATATGGAAATCTAGCTTTCTGTTCAGATTGGTGAACTCTTTGTCTTTGCATCTGGTGGAGTCAAACCTGATATTCTGTGACTCTCTCACTGTGCATCTTAATCGTAATCACTACCTATTAAAACTTCAAATTATTTGTCAGACAGAACATATCCATATACACATAATAAGTAAAGCGTAACTAAATGTCTCCTTTGAATCATATATAACGGCAAAGCCTCTTCATTAAATACATGAATCTGAAGCACCAAAACACATCTAGAGCTTTTCACTCCAGCCACTTCTGATTTGATCATATTCATAACATTTCTCATTTGCATACCTCTCTTCAATTGGTCACAGAGTAAATGATACGGACCGCTGCTGTAAAGCAATTGGACGAGAGCTCAGGAGGAGCGCAAAACCGTGATTGAGAAAATCTATAAATAGTACACACAGACACCCACAGACACAGAAGCACCTGTCAGCTGTATGCCATGCATTTCTACAGCACATCTCAGCATGGGTTTCATTCAGCAGCAAGTGCTAAACTGAGTTTCGTGAAGAGCTCGAAAAGGTTCTGAAGCTTATCTCAACGTTGATGAGGTTCAAACTAAAATCTTACAGGAACTAACCAGTCCATTAAGTTAAGAGCAGCATTCAGAGAGCATGTCTCTGGACGTAAAGGAAAAGAAAGAGGTACGGCTGGTGTTCATGGGAGCTGCCGGCGTGGGAAAAACAGCTCTAATCCAGCGCTTTTTGCAGGATCGGTTCGAACCGAAGCACCGGCGCACGGTGGAGGAGCTCCACAGCATGGAGTACGAGGTGGCTGGCATCAAGGTGACTGTGCACATCATGGATACGAGCGGCAGCTACTCGTTCCCAGCTATGCGCAAGCTTTCCATTCAGAATGGCGATGTCTTCGCCTTGGTGTACTCCGTGGATGACCCCGAGTCACTGGAAGCCGTCAAGAGTCTGCACAAGGAGATCCTGGAGATCAAGGAGGACAAGTTCACACCAGTGGTGGTGGTGGGGAACAAAACAGACTGTAAGGGCGACAGAAGGGTAAATGCCGAAGATGTCATTGCCACCATGGAGCTGGATTGGAACAACTGCTTCTTGGAAGCCTCGGCGAAAGAGAACGACAACGTGCTGGAGGTGTTCAGAGAGCTGCTGCAGCAGGCCAACGTGCCAAACCGCCTGAGCCCTGCACTGAGGCGTCGCCGAGAGACCTTCCCCAAGAACGCAGGAGCACGGCCACCCATGAACAAGACCAACAGCTGCACCATGTCCTAAAGTTCACAGGAAAGTCCTCTCCATGTTTTAACCCTTTCAAACACAGCATCATCGTGATCATCTCAGTACTGACATTGGACAAGATGGAAAGTGCTGATAAAAAGGGAGGTGAAGAAAAGAAACCTCAAGCCTCATATTATGAGGGAAAACCAGGAACTGCTGATTGTTTGGAAAGAATATGGCAAATCTTTTCAGCCATAAGTTGCACTGAACTCTGATGAGCGCTCACTGTCAAGTGTTAATCTGATGCAAGTAGACTCTGGTGGACAAGCCTGTAAAAAAATAGTCTAATAACTAGATCCAGCTTGTGTGGACTGTAGTGTGAACATAAAATCCATTCAAATCCATTTTGTTTTGAAGGTTGCTTGTATAAAATGTGCGTTGTTTTAGAGGATATTATTGTAACACTGTACTGAGCCTTGGTTCTTGTAAAAAAAAAAAAAAAAAATCCATGAATGTAATGAAACTCATGTAGTTTTGATATTCTAGAGTTAATTATGTTACACATTTTTTTATGTTTTGTTACAGTACAAATAAATATTTACATGATCAGATGTCGGCCTGATGACTTCAATGAAGCACCACTGAAAACACTTACTATACTATTAATGTGTCTATAATTATACAAGTGTTTATTCTCTCATTTTGATAGAATTCATCCATATATATGTATATATTTAATAGCAATGTTAGGTTTAATATTAATTACCAAAGTGTCATACATCAACATTATAACCAGGGTGAATGAATAAATTTTATTACGATATTGTTCATATCTAATACCAAGGGAAGAACAGAAAGGGGAAGGAAATGCTGCTCATAAGTGATGGCCAGCAATCTTCACAGTTCTTGAATAGTGAAAGCTTTAGAAAAGGCAGTCTACTACCATCTAGTGGACATTCATCCAGCTTGCATCTCCTCTGCTTGTGCTTGGCAGAAGGCCCTGATTGTTTAGTCAAAGCAGAAATAAAATGACAGGGAAGGGCATGGTTTGTTAACCAAATGCCAACTTTCTCTTCTCCTATTCGTATTGGGATGTTGGTTGGTTCCTATTGCTTCTTATACTGAAGAATGGTCTTTAGAGAGAAAAATAAAAAATAAAGAATGTCAGGTTTCCCATTCTCTGTAAGGGATATTCTTATCCAGACAAACCTACCAAACACTACAAAGTTTAATCATGTTAAATGCATTCAGACCCACAAACAGGTCAGGATGACAGATTTAGCATGTCTCTTTCATTGTTATTCACATACCAGTTTCTGTAGCAACAAGTAAAGATATAGAATATACCGCTGCTTTCATGCGATCTGTAACAGCGCTATATCATGCCCTAGACTAAGCAGTCAGATCCAGACATACACACAGACTGACCGAGATGCCTGTCCACACTACACCTACTTCATACAGCACAGACAGTTACACCGACACACAGTTACACACAACACATTTCCCCTTTCTGAGACAAGGTGTATTGTTCCCCTGAGCTGAAACGGGAAGTAATATTAATGTCAGCACTGTACTTCCTCTTAAAAGTCTGGTTAAAACACACAGCTGCCTATCTGGTTCACCTGGGTCAGTTTGCATTTGACACCCAGACTGCTTGAGCCTACCACACGCAGGTGAGTCTTAAACATAGACAAAAACGGTTGCGTTTTCTCAAAGCTCTTAATTCTTTAAACAGGTTTAAATGTTGTGAAGCTTGACCACTTCTTAACCTATTATATAAGACTTTTATAATTACATGCTGAGTTGAACTATGTGTTGAGGAAAGAAGAGTAAAAAAGACATTATTGCTGCTGTATTTGGAATTGTTGTAAGGTAGCAAGTACCCTGCAAAACTTATACGAGTCGATGTCTTTGCCCCTTGACTTGGTCTAAGCTCCTCAGTGTCCCCTCAGAGTTAACCTGAGGAGTTCTGAGCAAGTAAAGGGTCTGTGACTAAATCATATAGAGCGAGCTCCTGTTAGTGACCAGTCGGAGAGTGTTTTAATTAGTTCAAACTCTAAACGGAGATGACCACTATAAAATGTAAAAAAAAAAAATTCACTATATGAACAAAGCTGTACTGGAATGTGAGGAATGGGATCTGTTCAGGAGGACTGTGATTATATTGAACTGGTATATGGTGATGATAATGGTGATGAGTACAGATGATATATTTCAAAGAAAGTGCTCATGGTTAAAGGTTTCTGATTCATATGTACTTCAATAAAGACACAGTGAAGCTCTGAAAAATTCAGCCGTTTTCTTTATTTACAAAAATATGATTATAAATCAACTTCAGTGACAGAATTTCACAAAACAAAATCATCCGTTTTGAATAGTTGGAATGTGGCCCAGATGAGCTGGGGAAGGCCAGCAGATAGAAAAAGAATAACAAGGAACTAACTTTGAATACAGTTGCCAAAGCAACTACTGTTGCTCTCGCAGAGTCACACTCACTCACCACCTGTCTAAATGCCACACAACAGGAATGAGCTGTGAACAGGAAGTGGAAGTGATGGGGGAGACGTTGCAAAGAACAATGTGAAAAGTGAGTGCTGAATGTGTAGAGAAACAAACTGTGATCATGTCGATATAAACTAATAAGAGTCTATAAAGAGCCTGATAAATGTGCACAAGACCTAAAGTATCGGAACACAACAGTAAGATGACAGAAACCACATGGCTTGGATGCAAAGACATGCACGTTTTTTGTTTTTTTTTGCTTACATTTATGGACTTAAGAGCTATCCACTCTTATAATAAACAAATCATCACAATGCTTATCTATAGCTCTAGAGTTTTAGGTCACATTGGCTCACGCACTAATTTTTTATTTCATTAAAGCGCTTTCTGAAATAAACTATAACATTTGCGTATACAAATCAGTTCTGACCGAATGCCACTTATCTGGCAGGCTACTTCAGCAAAGCATCAGGACTCATATGCATATGTATTAGGTGCTGCTGCAGCCTTTTAAAGCTGCATCGCTTATAGTAGTGCAGAAGTGCTAAAAGAGACTCCCTTCATATTTTAACAGTGACTGTCAGTTCCTAAAATGTAACTTAACTTTGTGTTTAACCTGGCCTCAAACGGTTTATTTCTTATAGATTTAAATAAGCTAATATTATTGGTTTAAATAATACTTTTGAAAGAAAACCTGGCACTCCTAGCACATGCAGAAGAGGAGGAAGTACCTCCTCTATGCTTTGTACAGACGTCCCTTCCACAGTGAGGTCACAACTCAGCCTAATCATCTACAGTGATGTTGCGAAACAGGTAGGCCATGGACTCGCCGTTGTGGATGCGGCGGATGGCTTCGGCCAGGATCATGCTCACGTCCACTGTCTTGATCTTCGGGCACTGCAGCTTCTGCACCTCATGTGGGACGGTATTCGTCACCACCACCTGTAAATAAAGTAGTCCACAGAATTATCGTCACCGGAAAATGGCACGTGATCACTTCAGCTCAATCATACAGGAACAAACAGATACTGTGCAGTGATGACTATTCTGATTTAAATAAATGTCTATTAAAATACATGTCTAACATTGGTTGCAGACTCTTTATAGAAGGCTCTGGGTCCACCCTTGTATGCAAAATGTGTTAAACTCCTTTATGTTCTTAGGTTTGTGGATTTCCCTCTTCAATTCAGACCACAGATTTTGCAAACTGTGTTGTATTTCTTTAACAATTTCTGTGTTCATTTAAAAGTATGTTTGGCTCACTATCTATTGTAATGTTTGAACCTTTTGGCAGCGGCAACTAGGTTTCTATTCTAGTACTTAAGCTAGCATTAAGCCAGCGATTTTCCTCAAGAGCCACAAAAAAAAAAAAAAAAAACCATGGTGCTTTTCCTTAGACAGAATTACAAGGAACAGCCAAACATGATGAAAATAAAAAACTTTGTTTTATTTAGGCCTCACAACATATGATGTTAATCCTAATGGTGCTTGGTTCAGGCACTGCACTTTTCTTCTTTTACTTCTTTCTTCCAAACAGCTGCTTGTTGATAATATAAAAGTGATAATGTAAATTCTAAAACTGGGCACTTTCCCCACCCCATTCACTGTCATGCTTACTGTATGGGGTGACTGTGTTAAAAAATAAGAATGTGGCAATAAATGTGGAGGTTATTAAAATGTATTTTTAACGTAAGAAACATGCCTTTTTATACATGAGTAAACATTTCAAAAATATAATGGGATTTCTGTAATACTGATATATTTAAAAAATATTTTTTTATATACATTACCCTGCCTACCTTTTTAGCTACTTGTTTATCTAATAATAAAGTATGTAAAAACCAAGGTTGTGCTTTCATATCCAAGGGAAAAAAGCAATTACATGTGTAAACTACCCCAAATTGCTGATGAACCGAGAACCAGCTTCCAAAAGTCTTGAAACAGGACCCAAGTATGAAATGAACCCCAATAGAAACGTTCTCAATTAGTTTGCATCCACGGGTAGATTGTTCTCTTACCGGTAATCTCTGGCACAGCCATGCCTACATTGACATGACATAGCATTCATAATTTGTTCCTGCATTTAGATTCACGTAACATGTCACTTGGTTATATGGGGAAAGTGAGTGTGTTAAAAAAACAGGATAATGACCTCGTCTATGGCAGACTCCTCGATGAGGCGTGGCGCATCGGCTGACAGCAGGCCATGGGTAGCCATGATGTAGATCTTATAGGCTCCTCTCTCCTTCAGGATCTCGGCTGATGCCACAAAGTCTTCCACGTCATCAATGATGTCATCCTAGATGAGGGTTTAAAATAAGTACAATATACTTTTACACACATGATCTGACCTCTGAACTAGGGAGCTGAATGAAATGCACCCATGGGCTTCAGATACGCCATATTATTCAGATACACCATGCAAGCCATCAGATTCTTCAATGGGCATGTAATATATGGCAGGTGTATCTGCTCTCATCTTGGTAAACCACCGAAACTACTGTGGGTGAAATTCAGGAAGATAACTAGGAACTGGTAGCAGGCCAGGCCATAAATAGCATGTCACAAACAGTCACTTGTTTTGTACTCTGTATTCAAACACACACACATCTGTCATGCAGCATATAACTTATAGGAATTTATCATTTATGTGAAGGCAAAGGTTGTAGCTAACAAACAGACAACTCCCTGTTATAAATTTTTAAAGTCTTCACCTCAGCTTTGGCCATAAACTAAAATCAACAATGATACTGCCATTAACCTGACATCATTAGTACAGTAAATACTCGGAAGAAAAAGGTGCATCTTACGATAATGATGGCGATGCGTCCTCCAACATCTCCCACCACTGTGATGGGTGGTTTCTCCTTGGCCATCATTACTAGAAAAAGAGATTTCAGCAGGTTTTCATTTTCATTCTTAAAACAGGAGGTTGTAGAGAGGGATACCATCATATAAAAAAGGCTTCAGAGTCAGTGTAGATTGGGTAAGATGGATCCAAGCATATGTAATATTCTAAAATAATTAATGCCTAAACTATACAAAATCTACCATTATCCCTTCTTATACCACAGAGCTGTTTAAATCTTGAGTCAGAAGGTATTAATTTTCAGTGGTAGCTTAGTGGTTGAGGTGCTTGACTACTGAATGGAAGGTTGTGAGGTCGAATCCCAGGTCCACCATGCAGCCACTGCCGAGCCACTGAGCAAGATCCTTAATTGCTTGATTGTATAAAACAATGAAATAAATTGTAAGTTGCTCTGGATAAGGGTGTATGGTAAAAAACGATTCTGATATAATTCAAATGTTAGGTTTCTATTAATGATCTCATTCTAATAAGTTTCTCTCCTTGCGTTTCATGTGATGTTGCACTGTGTAGTTCCTGCCATTTTGAGGAGCGAATACGGAACTGACGACATTATTGTGATTGTGTGTGTGCTTCAAAAAAGATGGTTTTCATTTAATCATGCATACTGCCCTAATCAAACTGACTACATACATCTTCAACAAACAGCACTGTAGCAGATCCTGTCATATCAACATAACCTCCCTATAAAGAGAAACGTTTTTTTCTCCTCTTGCTGAAATACTTTAGGATACTTTCCGCCCCCAGACAGGAAGAGCCGGTAGGTTTGTGTGCTCATAAATGCTTTAAGATACTGTACACTCTGTAATATGGAGCATGTTGTGTAGGTAGATACAGAGAAGGTACATAAGAACACTATCTGTTTCAATCAACCATTTATTCTCTTCCAAGGTATCACTTGCAGGAAGTGAACTCAAAGCCCATTTTGTAAGTAAGGGGCAGTATGAGATAAAGAGAGTGTTTTACATAAACAATATAAAAAAAATGCCTCATAAGCTTCCACCAAGCATTGGATGTTAAGCTGAATTTATTCATCTCATTATTTTGAAGAGAAAGAATTCATATATATATATATATTTATATTTTGTTTCATTTTTATAACCATGAACTACAGTTTTTCTGATAGCCTTATTTACATAAATAAAAAAGTATTTAAATGAGTATTTAAGAAGCAGGAAAGAGTTCATGTGAAGCAAACCAGGTTAACACATGATAACATGACAATCGTTATGAGGTTTCCAATATATATATATATATATACACACACAAGTGTGAAAATCAAATTTAATTGTTGCTGAAATGTAATTCAGTCAGTATGGCTTTAATTGTGGTTTCATTCAAATCAAATCTGTATGCAGCACTGTGTCCCTTTGCGCCACCTTGTGGTGAGTTCGTGAACAAGATTTCTATGTAAATGCCATGGCAGCAGCAATCCGCACTTCAGAAATGGGAATTTTGGTTGTTCGAAATTTAAGGGGAGTGTTTCTGTTGTGCAGCAAATTCAGAAATGCAGTACCAACTATGGCGAGCACAACAGAATAACAGTGACTGAAACACAAGGATAGTATATCTATATTCTGTCCACATCCATCCACCCATTTCACTGTACATTTAACTATCACTACATTTAACACTATGCTGCTTACATGCTTTTATATTTTGTATTACATTCTTATTTTCTTTTTACACTTGATATTCTTTTTATTTTAGATTCTTCTTTTCTGCTAGTGTATTTCTTATATTTTTATATTCTAGTTTTACATTTTTATTTACATTCTTTCTTATATGTTTATATTCTAGTTTTACATTTTTATTTACATTATTTATTTTATATTCTAGTTTTACATTTTTATTTACATTATTTCTTAGATTTCACATACTAGTTTTGCATTTTTATTTAAATTGTACTTCTTATATTTTATATTCTAGTTTTACATTTTTATTTAAAATGTATTTCTTATATTATTAGATTCTAGTTTTACGTTTTTATTTAAATTGTATTTTAGATTTTATATTCTAGTTTTACATTATTGTTTAAATAGTATTTCTTATATTTTATATTCTAGTTTTACATTATTGTTTAAATTGTATTTCTTATATTTTTTTATTCTATTTCTAGATTTTTATTTACATTATTTCTTATATTTTATATTCTAGTGTTACATTGTTATTTACATTATTCCTTATATTTTTATATTCTAGTTTTCATTTTTATTTACATTATTTCTTATATTTGAATCATTTTAGCTTTAAATTTTTATTTAAATTGTATTTCCTATATTTCTATATTCTAGTTTTACATTTTTATTTAAATTGTATTTTTATTTCCATCATAGGACAGTCACAAAAAAAACAACAACATTTCACTACATGTCGTACTGTGTATGAAAATGTGACAAGTAAAATGTGTTAAGTAATGTGACAAATAAAATTCTAATTTGAATTTGAGTAAACAGCTCATTCACAGGACTTCAATGTTGAAGGTTGCTCCACATATTCTAATATAAGGGCTAATAAATACACAGATAAAAATATTGTAGCTTTAAAAGAGACATTTAGTTCATGTTTATTAAATGAGTTTTGGGAATCAGCAATTTTCTGCCTCTTTCAAACAGAGTACAATGATTTCTAGTTTCACAGTAACATGACAAACTGTATCATGTTTTTTTTTTTCTTTTCTAATTAATGCCAAGAAAGTTATAACTGCTGTAATGCATGGACCGTCCACAACATTAAAAGCAACTATAAAAGGTTAAAAACATGATGCGTCATTGATGAACAAATAAGAAATTGTAATTGTTCATATTGAAATTGCTGTGGTATAAGAAGAATACAACACTTCAGAATGTGTTGCTATTGTCAAATAATCAACTGGGCTGTATGTTGGGCTGTGTCATACCTCTCAAGACTCTGATCATTTTCCTAGAACAGCATGCCCCGTTGTGTTTTCTTCCCTACTTATCAATCTTTGAAAGTCGCCCTAGTCAGTTCGAAGTGCCTGATGGTTTTCTTTGACGGTTCCCATGTTACCCCACCTACAATTCTGGCTACATTAGTAACGGCAAACTCATTGCAGCACATGCCATGCAGAAATCAAAAACAATCGTTGTTTTTTTTGTCCAGTCATGAAGGAGAACGTATCGAAGAGACTTATACACCAAAGTCTGCATATAAGATGCAATGGAAAAACCTAAGATTTATAACTCGAAGCCAGCAAATCTGACTGGGACTGCTAAAATTCAGGGGCTGGTCAATACTGCATGGTCATTCTTAATTTATATTCAAGCCTTCTGTCAGAGCAAAGGCACAGGAACAGAGACAACCAACAAACACACTTGCACACCTGAATTAGGTTTAACACACAGGGGAGCGATTAAAAAAGTTAAACATGCCATCAACACATGCCTTTAAACTAGCGAGGCAAAATACAGCCATTTGCTTGAAGATGAGTCTGTAAAGGAGTTTTGAAAAAAGGAGAACATGGCCTTTTCTTTTACAGCTAATTGTCAGTTCATCTAGAAAAAATTAAATAAACATCTGTTAATTGTACTTTTCAACACTGTTAAAGTACTGAAGATGCTTTCAAATGGTCCTAGAAATGCTTGCTTAATTCTCAGCCTTGTATTATCAGACTATTTATTTTCTGGAGTTCTTTTCCTCAAGGTCATGTGTTTCCAAGGCCTTGCATAGGTCTTGGTTCCAAGCAGCTAGTAAAACAACTAGTCTAAACATCTAATCTACACCGTTCTCCACAAGCAGGCATGATGTGTTGATTAGCAACATTTAGGCCAGATCAAACTTAAACGTGTGTGTGTATATATATATATATACACACACACACACACATATATACATACATACACTATATATATATATATATATATACACACACACACACACACATCTCGGGCATTAAATGGATTAAATGGTTCCAATCGTTCAAAAAGATGATAATTACGAAACAGCTTTTAAATGAATCACTTCATTTGAGGTTTCTCAATCCTGACAGGAAGCACTCTGAAATGTGTGTACACCTGCCTCTACTTATAGTAATCAGTGCAAAAATAAAGGAAGTTGATTACACATCTGCTCAAACTGCTAGATTTGTGAAGACCAGGCAAAATGACGTACGGAACCGACTAAATAATTGTGCATGGAACAAAGTGATTTGAATAGGTAAGAAAGTTTGATCGTCTCAAGACTATGACCGGAAATTTTCAATTAGCATTTCTATGCATGGAAGGAGCACAGAATGCTTTTGGCTGCAGGTATTGAGAGGCCTCGGTTACTGCATGCATGCACAGAGGAACCATTGCAGTGTGGTCACTGTTGTGATCAGAAGCAAAAGAGAGTTAACCATCGTACTTGGAAGCTCTATGCCAGGGAACGGAGCTTGTTGCTTGCCTATTATCAACAAATAAACACCACATTAAATAATGTCCACACAGACAGCTCATAAAACACGGAAAGATGAGAGCGAGACTTCAAAAATCCTCAGAATCCACTCAGAAATGAGCTAGCCTATTTAATCAGTACTATTTACTGCTGATGGTGTAGATGTTAACGTTTTTGTAGTACATGTTTACTTTGTATATCTTCAGAATATAGCATTGTCTTTTTCCTCTTTTTTTTCCCATAAATGTTGTTATATGGACTAGTGCAAAACGTCTAAGAACACTAATAGTGTATCTCTTAGAGGCCCCTCTGAGAATTGTCCAAGTCTACATGACATATACAACAAGCACAAATGAAACAGAATTAACTGTTTAGCAATAATAATTATACAAAACCAACAAAGGAGTAGTCCCAAAAGACATTATGAACACGTTAAAATATTTTTTTTTTAGGTTTTGGACATTTCCAATCATCACAGGAATTAGATGATGACGTGTGCTTTAAATTGAAATATTGCAAAGCCGTGCAGGAGAGTGCTTCAGAAAGGCTGTTAGTATGGAGATGCAAGATTTTGCCCTTATTAACACCCCCCTTACTGCAGAGAAAGCATCTGTACCCAATACAATCAATATCCACATATTTAAGTAGCGGCTCTGCTAATAGTCTTTTGGGGAAAACCGTCTATGCTAAGGCCTTGAATAATTCTGTTGCTCTGAGAAGGTTTATTTGTCTGTACTGGTGAGTCTTACATGGCAGCTCAAGGCCTGGGTGGCCTGTAGTGTTGCGCACACAAGGGGGAGAGTGTCGTCCGTCTGCCATGTCTGATTCAGAACATTGAGCCTCCCCGTGAATTACAGCCAGGCCCAGACGCAGACGCTCCGCATACGACTGAGCCCTGTGATCAGCACATACAAAAAGAAAGGTCTCTGAAATGAATGTAAAGCTGCTAACAGTTCTGGAAATGTGAAATGTTCAATTTAAATGTATTTGAGCATAAACAGCTTCAAAACACATCAGAATATAATGTGTGCAAATATAATAGATGCAACAATTAAAAGAAAGCCGTACATTTTATAAGCTAAGCAGTAATCAAGACCTGTACACAAATACACAACAACTAGGTTTCTTAATATAAACTATTATTTTACAAATATCAATAAAACTTTTTCATGGATTCCACAAGACCTCTGAAGATGTGCTGTTGTACCTGGGACCAAAATGTCAGCAGCAGATCTACGCTGATCAGGCATAACA
Source organism: Hemibagrus wyckioides (assembly GCF_019097595.1). NCBI lineage: Eukaryota > Metazoa > Chordata > Actinopteri > Siluriformes > Bagridae > Hemibagrus > Hemibagrus wyckioides. The sequence continues at coordinate 14,521,773 of NC_080711.1, forward strand.
TTATGAGCACTGACAGGTGAAGTGAATAACACGTGATTAAGTGATTAGCTCCTCATCATATCACCTGTTAGTGGGTGGGATACACAAAGCACCAGATAAATATTTTGTCCTCAAAGTCGATAGCAAAGGCAACTTGGAGGACTTAAAGGACCTGCTGCTGACATCTTTGTGCCGGATACCACAGCCCAACTTCAGGAATCTAGTGGAGTCCATGCCTTGACAGGTCAGGGCTGTTTTGGCAGCAAAAGGGGGACCAACACAATATTAAGCAGATGGTCATAATGTTATGCCTGATCGGTGTACAAGCCTCCATAGAATGGACGTTTTTGTCTAGCTCATCCCACAGATGCTCAATTGGATTGAGATCTAGGGAATTTGGAGGCCAACTCTTTGTCATGTTCCTCAAACCATTCCTGAACTGCATCTAGCAATCACAATTTAGCCCTTGACAAAGTGACCTATATCTTAATGCTTGCCCATTGCTCCTGCTTCCAACACATCATCTTTGGGAACAGACTGCCTAAATATCACTTGCTGCCTAATATATCCTACTACTTTACAGGTGCCAGTGTAACAAGATACATCAATGTTACTCCTAGTGGATTTTATGTTATGGCTGATTATGCAAGCATAAAGTATAGTGTGAAACAAAATAGCATTGTTCCTTTATTATTAAAAATCTAAAATATTTAAACAGAATATACTGCATGCAACACATACTGTGACCATTTAGAGGTTCAACTAGGGACAATACCTTTTTGCAGCAGAGGGAGACTTTGCAACAATGATGGCATTTCTGTAATCAGGGACCTAGAAGAAAATACATTTTACAAATAGCCTCAGGATATTTAGGTGTATGTTGACTGTGGTGAGGAATTTCACTCGAAAGCGCTTTTCACACTGCACTTAACCCTGTGTCTGAAGCACACATTTTTGCCCGGGGTTATGAAACACTGATCAGAAGCAATGTTACACAGGCTTTTGTATAGTTGATCTTGCAGTGTGAAATGATGCAGTGCTAAAATCAGAAATTAGAGGATTTGTGTGGCAATATTTTTTTTTCTCATTGGTGGAAAGCAAGAGATAAACTGATCACATGATGCATCATGGTTGTTGACAGAGCAAATATGCAAAAGATATCAACACAGGGTTTAGGAATGCATGTAAGATTATGAATACCCAGGATTAACTGTTAACCCTGAGTAAAGTATAAGGTGTGTGAAACAGGATTACGATTAAATGGTTAACCCGGGGTTTAGAATAAAACCAGGGTTAAGTATTTCAAGAATCAAAGACCCTAAAGTTAACTTACCTCTTCTTGAATGTACTGTAGAAGGAATGGAGAAGCACGCAGGTTATCAACCGGGAAACTGAAGAAACCCTGGATCTCCTTCTGATGTAGGTCCATAGTGATGATGTGTGTTAAACCTGATTAACAGTGACATTTATAATGAGTAAAAAAAAAAAATTCCAGTGAGAAAAATCTCATTTCATAAAAGCAATCTATTTCATTGAGAAATTAGTGCAAGAAAATTAAATGTAAAAGAGAAAAAGGACTACACAGCAATTCTGTTATTATCCTCATCGGTAAGCACTCCATATACTACAATCCCTTAATCCTTTAATAGACAAAATAAATAATACATTGTGCACCATTTTCCATTTTCCCCTGAACCCTTAGAACCCTAGAATATTTGTAATATTTTTCATTATACTGTTTTATGATATGAAAAGGAACGTTCGGCTCCCGACACTAAAATTTAATTTAATGCTTTTAATATCACATAACTAACATATCACATTAAACTAAACTGCTCATCAAAGCTGAAACAAAAATGTCATGCAATTATATGTTTATTTCACTACATGAAGTACACAAGACTTTATTTCTAACACTATATAGTGCACCGCATACTGTATAGTACATATATATACATATTATATATATGGGATTGATTGGCATAGGATTGAACCAACCAAACCACCACTTTATTTTGTGGCATAAATAAAATTTGGGAAATATTACTACTAATAATAAGATTGAACATTTTGTCTAATCCAAATCAGATTACGCACTTTTGCACAACAAATTAATCATGATTTGTTATTGTCTTGACAGTTTAGAAATGGAGAAAATGGAGTGTTAACACAAATGGACTTCAGTGGGTTCTACAAATAAAAGCTGTAACCACAGGCTATTTGATACCTGCTTTGGCGAGCATGGATGCCAACAGTTTACACACTATGGATCCCCTCTTCCTCATCTTGCACTGTTTGCTATACGGAAAATAAGGGATAACTCCGATAATGTTTTTGGCGCAGGAGGTCTTGAGTGCATATGCCATGACCAGCAGCTCCATGATGGCCGTGTTAACATCTCTGCAATACAAATAGACACCGGATCAATCTAATTATATTTCCAGTGGAACTCATCATATTGAAATACTTTTTTACAATTTGTGCATTAAATCAAGTTAACCAGAATTGCCATTTGTAAAATAGTTCAATGCTACAGATTACAATCTATTCATATTTCATATGCATTTAGACTTTGAGATTTAGGTCTTACTCTCACTTGCATATAGAAAGATGTGCCTTACCTGGGAATGGTCTGGATGATAAAGATGGTTTGGCCTCGAACAGACTCTTTCACATCAACTCTAGTCTCTGGGAAAAAGAGAAAAAGGTCAAATACAGTTGGATTTACAAGTGGGGTTATAAATTTACATGCATTTTGCAGAACATTCATATATATATATTTTTTTTTTCAAATAAGAGGGATCATAATAATTTTGATGCTCAAAAAAGCAAAACACAACATTAAGAGCCGGGGGGGGGAACTCGAACAGGAGATGATAGGTGTTCATTTTCTAAATAATTAACATTTTGCAGATTCCACAAGGCATATCTATATAAGCTATAACAGCTTCAACTCTTCATATATGACCACAACTGTAACAGACAGATGACGCTGCAGTTTATAAGAATAAGAAGAAAGACTGTGTCATATTTAAATTGCCAATATTCTCATTATGTATACATAAATCCTACAATAATGGAAGTTGCTTTCACCTCTGTTTGCCTCCTGGTAAACAACAGACTTGCCCAACTCCACGCCAAGACGCCTGAAGAGTCAAAAAGAAATCAATTTTATAGTGGGCATACCGTTACATGGAAAACAGCATGGCTACAAGAAAACTGTTCCAACATAGATGAATACATGTTTGGGATGAATACATGTTTTCTAAATCCTATGTCTTAACCACAGTCTCATAATATCAGAGCATTGTTGAATAGAGATGCATTACTAGCATTAACTGCTTTATCCCAGGAACACAGGAGGTAAAGGCAGGAATAAACCTGGGATGAGATTGCACACTGGTTTTATTTTTCTTTCTTTCTTTACAGATGTAAGATTCAGCAACAACTTAGAGCAAGAGAATGAGGTGGTTTCTTTCTGAGAGAGATTTTATAAGGGGGTTATTGCAGTGTTGGAGCTGCTGGTGAGGCAAGACTGCAGGTGGTGCAAGAGTGTGCGGTCACATATGAAACTTGTGGAATATAAAAGGACATGATGACTAAAAGAGCTGTTAGTGCTGCATTTACCACATTCATTCATTCCTTTCTCATCACAATTAACTACTTCATCATGAATAGGGTCAGGGTTTAATTTTGTTTATATTTAGACGAAAAGCATTATGTGCAAATGATATATAACAATAATTCCGGAGTGGGCCAGATTGCTAAAACTTTCAGCAGAATTGAAGAGGATTGGTCAGGATTTCTTCCTGAGCTTGCAGAAAGTGGATTTAAAAACAACAGTCACGCACACACCTCTACTTTAAGAGGTAATTATTCCCTGTAAGACATTTGGTGCAATGCATATTTTGTCCATTAGTTGGAAAGGATCCACAGAAAACACTAACCTAACCTTCCCTACCATGTCGGTGTCACTGTCATTCAGGAGGTTTCCATGCAACCAAATAATCTGTTAGTAATCAGTTTGACAGCTCAGTCAGATTGAAAAGCCTTTATGTAAACAGGTCAATCGATCCGATTGAGCTTAAGCCAAATGAAAATTCAATCGGATCTGAAATAATCCGGTAAATTATCAGTGTAAACGCTTGAATCTAGCTTTTGTCAGTCTGATTCAAATATACCTAGCATACATGCGCAGTGATGTGTACTGTCTGTTCATTTACTTCTTACATTTCAAACTTGGTGTCTGGTGAAGGGAAAATGGTCATCGTAGGAGACAGAATATATCTAATGCACATATAAACAAATATTTGAATCGGACCGCAATGTTTAGGGCACATACACTATATTGCCAAAAGTTTTGGGACACCCCACCAAATCATTCAATTCAGGTGTTTTTCAGGGGTTGGCCCCTTAGTGTCAGTGAAAGGAACTCTTAATGCTTCAGCATACCAAGACAATTTAGACAATTTCATGCTCCCAACTTTGTGGGAAAAGTTTGGGGATGACCCCGTCCTGTTCCAACATGACTGTACACCAGTGCACAAACCAAGGTCCATAAAGACATGGATGAGTGAGTTTGGTGTGGAGGAACTTGACTGGCCTGCACAGAGTCCTGACCTCAACCTGATAGAACACCTTTGGGATGAATTAGAGCGGAGACTGTGAGTCAGGCCAAAACTGGGACGTCTGCTTTTATATGAACATGAATTTAATATGGAGTTGGTCAGCTTTAACAGCTTCAATTCTTCTGAGAAGGTTTTCCACAAGGTTTAGGAGTGCGTTTATGGGAATTTTTGACCATTGCTCTAGAAGCACATTTGTGGGGTTAGGCACTGATGTTGGAAGAGAAGGCCTGGCTCGCAGTCTCCGCTCTAATTCATCCCAAAGGTGTCGGGTTGAGGTCAGGACACTGAGTTCAAGTTCCTCCACACCAAACTCACTCATCCATGTCTTTATGGACCTTGCTTTGTCATGTTGGAACAGGAAGGGGACATCCCAATTTCATGGGAGCATGAAATTGTCTAAAATGTCTCGGTATGCTGAAGCATTAAGAGTTCCTTTCACTAGAACTAAGGTGCCAAGCCCAACCCCTGACATTAATGACTTGGAGGGGTGTCCCAAAACTTTTGGCAATAAACAGTATGGTCAGAATCTGCATTCAGATTTAATTTATTCACATAAATAAATAATAATCTGTGGATATAAACATACCTATTGATGGATGGGGAAAACAAAGGGATGACAATTTTGCATGTTAACAGATGAGCAACAACTTGTACACCTACAAATGGACGTATTGTTCCAGGTTTACCTGATAAACTGAAACAATAAGTCTACTGAATATAAAATGTCTAATAAAGTGGCCACTGAGTATCCATTTGTATATAATGACATGGAGTTTTTAATTCCAGAAAGCTGTGGTGATTTTAGATCACTGATATGTGTACTTGTCATTATTTCCACATATGATGCCATTACTGGACATGAATATTCTGTTTAGCTCCAAAACAAACATGACACCTAGCTGAACGGTGTCGCTAGCTAAAGGGTCACAGTTAGCTTGTCCTGTGGAATGACGAAGGGGTTTAACTGAACTCATAGATTAAACCACACACTTAACTAGCTGTTTTCATATTAGTACTGTATGCCACAACTAATTAGCTATTTGGCTAGCAATCCTACAACGACCAGCTGCAAAGCTGGCACGTTATTAACTGTTAATAACGTCCTGGCTATCTCACGGACAAGGTTAGTTAGCTATCGTCAGTGTTGTCTGGTAAACTACTCAGGCTGTGTAGTGAGTTTATATGTGTGTGTGTGTGTGTGTGTGTAATAACAGGATACATACTCCGTAATCTTCTTAGCCAGCTCGGTGCATGCCGCAGTGGAGTTGGCGGAGAAGACTCGATAACCACTCTTCGGCACGTTCATTCTGAACAAAAGTAAACGCTTTCTAATAATTTTCTAACAACTTTGTATTATAAGGTATTCCGTCAGGATGAGAGAGTAAGATTTTATCTCTCTTTTTGTCTACTGTTGAATGTGACGAAGCCACAATAAGCACAGTGACATTAAAACTTCAGAATAAACACCAGAACAAGACCCTTAAGCGATACAGATATAAAACCCTGTTCCAGTTTCCACATTCTGCGGTTGTGTGTTTCCAAACAACCAGTCGTTTATTTTTCTTCTTTTTCTACCCCAGGTTTATGCTGCTACCAGAGACAAAAAGCCCCTTCACTGCCGCCGGGAGGTTTGGAGAACCGCACACAGGACTGGCTGTGAATATACACCGACCAGGCATAACATAATGACCACCTGCCTAATATTGTGTTGGTCCTCCTTTTATGCATTGTGCATTTTCACACCTGTCTATCAGAGCCAGCATTAACTTCTTCAGGGATCTGAGCAACAGTAGCTTGTCTGTTGGATCGGATCACACGGGCCAGCCTTCACTCCCCACGTGCATTGATGAGCCTTGGCCGTTCATGACCCTGTCGCCGGTTCACCACTGTTCCTTCCTTGGATCACTTTTGATAGATACTGATCACTGCAGACCGGGAACACCCCACAAGAGCTGCAGTTTTGGAGATGCTCTGATCCAGTCCTCTAGCCATCAGAATTTAGCCCTCGCTCAAATCCTTACGCTTGCCCATTTTTCCTGCTTCCAAAACATCAACTTTGAGGACAAAATGTTCACTTGCTGCCTAATATATCCCACCCACTAACAGGTGCCATAAGCAGTGTTATTCACATCACCTGTCACTGCTCATAATGTTATGCCTGATGACAGTCATGCATATCTGTCATTCCTATTTACCCCATCCAGCCATGGAAAGGGTCATCACAGCTCCCTACAGACCGGATGTTCTTTACTTAGCAGACATTCATGAGCGTGGATGTCCTTTGGGAGTGAAGGACAAAATGTAGTTGATTGCAGCATATGGTCTATATGAAGTAATTATAAAATAATAATCAAGGTATGTGTGTGCATTCACATTTGCATTTTTCCTCCTTTCTGGTAGGTTTTATTATAACAAGGCTGAATCAAGGCCGTATTGGTAAGTTTCATATCAGGACACCTCTAAAAACCACCTCTGATCATTTCTACATGCATTTCATTTAATTACAGTCCCCTGTAGAAGTATTGGAAATGTATTGGAATCAGGACACTTCACTGAAGATATTTGGGTTCGAGATCAAATGGTTTCCTGTTAGTTACATCAAAAGTATGTAAATGCATGTGGGCAACCATATAGGCAGGTAGACTTGTGTGTAGGTAGGTACATTGGTTAGGAAGGAAGAAAGAAAGGAAGTAAGGACAGATGGAAGAAAGAAGTTGTCTACAGAGTAGATACACTGGTACAATTCCCAGCATATCGTGCCTCATTATTTAAAAGAAAGTGGGCAGTCAGATAGAAAAGTGATATAAATACACGAGTATCCAAGTTTAACTCTATGACCAGAGGACAGCATGCAAGAAAAGACCAGCACCAGTCACCCACACAAAGTATGTACTGTATGGTACCAGTGTTGGCATACCCACAATTTAGCATGCTCTAATTACATATTACTTTTAGGTTCCTAGGTCATTATTCAAAAGAAGAGATGAATTAACCTAATAAAATTTAGCCAAATACAAAATACCTGCAAAAACAGTGGTTTCTGTGAATAGAATCTAAAGAATGTGAAAGAGAATACAGAAAACAGACAGCAGCATGGACGTGAAACAGCTGGACGTTCAACAAAACTAGATAGTCTCCTTTATTCCACTCAGAGGAATGCACAAGGCCACTGTGCGACTAGAATGAGAGAAACCTAAGCAGTAATAAAACAGATTGTAATACAAAATATATGAGCATTGTTATTGAATTTGTATGTCCACCTTATATGAAATAAATTAGTGATAAATACATCTGTAATTTAAATAGTATACTTTAACAAAATTTCAGATAGCTCTATGAACAGAATTGAAATAATTAAATAAATCTCTATATAGCTTACTGAGATATTTAAACCAAGGTCTTACAAGATCAACGTTTTTTTTTTTAGCCCATGCCTACCATATCTCTCACAGTACAAAATCTCTCACGTGGCAAAACAAAACTGTACATTACAAAGCAATGTAGAAATACACAATACATATTTGGACATACAGCATACCATAGTCGAATGAATACAATAGATCCCTGTTAAAATAGCAGGAGTTTGTGGGGTAAAAATACGAAACCAACCAAACCTTGTTCGACCTTCTGAATTTACATATAAGTTCAAAAAATAAAGTTTAATTCATACATTTCATTAAAAATAGGAAAAATATTCGACCTAGTTGCATAATTGTGCACACCATTTTATCATTAGAAATGTGCCTGTTCCGAATGAACAAAAGAAATTATACAGCTGTTATCACACATCTGTCACCAGTGATTAAAGCTAAATAAAAGATAAACTGTTTGTTGGATTTTCTTCACATCTTGTTGGTTTCATTTGACTATTGAAGCCATGGTCCCCGAAGAGCTTAGAAAGCATGCATGATACCTCATTGATCAGGGGGTGGGGGCTTTACTACAGAACACAATAAAGGCCATCATTAACAAATGGAAAAAATGGAGCACCATAGTGACATCACCAAGAACAAGACATCCCTCCAAAAAAGTATAAAAGGACAAGATATAAAGAGAGAGAGAGACAGAGACAGAGAGAGAGAGAGAGAGAGAGAGAGAGAGAACCAGAGACGCTGCTGAGAGACCTACAGCAACATTAAGGAAGCTGCAGCACTGACAGAACTGCTGCAGAATATCTGACAAGTACTGATTATTTTCTGCATTTTCTTCAACATTTCTCACATTTTTCACATATCTGAGCTATAGGGGTTGGATGGACAACCACCCCAAACCATGTGAAAAATGTATTATGGTCTAATGAAATTCTATAAGGTATATTTGGTTTAAGGAAAAAAAAAAAAAAAACAACAACAACAAAAACACCATCACCAAACACCATCATACCTATGAAACAGCTTGGTGTTGGCAGCATCATGCTTTTCATCAGCAACTGGGGCTGTTTTCAAAGTGAAAAAAATCATGAAAAACTACAAATACCACTCAGAGTGTAAACCCATCAGGTGTCTGCTAGTAAGCTAAAGATGAACAGGAATTTCACATTTCAGCATGACCCAAAGTAAACATCCAAATCAGCACAGGAATCACTTCATCAAACGATCAGTGTTTCTGCCTGGCCAGACCCCAGACCTGAATCCATTTAAACATTTGTGTGGTGAAGGAGCCTGAAGCAGGAAATGCTCTTAGTTTGATGGGTCTAGAATCTTTCTTAAAAAAAAAAAAAAAAAAAAAAAATATAATAATTTAAAAAACTACAACAATAATAATAAAAATAATAATAATAAATAAAAATACCAAAAAAAATCAAAATAAAAAACTACAATAATAATAATAATAATAAATAATATATAGCCAAGTCAAAATGCACCATGCTGAAAGACTCTTATCCAAAAATACTGAATGGTGTAATAACAGCACTAGCTCTAGTAAGATGGAGTTCAAAAGTGCATCAACAGTGTTCATTTAGGGGGTGTGCAACAAGGTTAACTAGGTTTATTTTTTTCCCCTGATTTCAGTTTTCTACTTCTTATACATCATTAAATGTTTAATCATTTTTATACGTTGTAATTTCACTTCAAGTACAGAAAATGTCTGACATTATTAATCTTTTTTTAATCACAAAGTCCTGACATCTTAACAGGGGATGATACTGCAGGTAAATAATACTACAGCGTCATCTTACTGAGAGGTAAATCCCAGGAAAAAAAAAACATTTTAGTTTTGTTGCAAGGTCTCGACTACAACAGTGAACTAACTAAAGATCTTGAAAGCTTTGTACAAAAAAGGCTGTCTAATCTCATCATTTGCACTGATCATTAGCTCCTCAAAACTACATTATGGGTATCCTAGTAAAAATCTAATGCATTACAAATATGTTGGAAAAATTAAGTAGAGCATGATATTTGTCAGCTTTTAAATAGTGCAGGCTAAGAGGAACCAACCAGTGGCATAGTTGGCATCTTTTTCTTTATAGACTCTTCTAAGGCTTCATATACAAGTCTCAGATTCTCCTTAAGTTGTGAAATTTGTTGTTCTGCCGTCTCCTTGACCAAGTTGAGTTCGGTCTGTATTTCATGTAATCTCTCTAATGCAACCTTCTGATCCTGCAAAAGAAGTAATACAAATAAAAAAAAGGATATGAGAATCGAAAAACCTCGAAAAATAAAGCAGTTACAGAAGATGAATGAATAAAAGCACATTAACAGCAATGATCTATCATTTGAATATTCATGATAAAACTCTCATGATTCATCCTATGGTTTGGATAAGCTCCTTAATGTACTTACCATTTTGGCAGCATAGAGTTCATTTTTTAAAGTGTCAATTTCCTGTTCCTGACAGGACTCTTTTACCCGGAGCTTAATCTGAGAATGGACGGATAAATATTATAAATACCAATCTAAATAAAGTGACCACTGATTAACATTATTTTCAGAAATCTAAAATAAATTAATAAACAACATTAAATAATGTTGTGCACTAACCATTAGTTCATATTGTTCCCCATCATGAACCAGCTGACTACAACCATCCTTTGCCACTGTTGACAGTCTTATGATCTCATTAGCAAGGTGATTTTTTAGCTCCTATACAACAGGCAAACATACAGTTTAACATCTGTTCATCAACACACAGGATTATACATATATACATACAAAAAGACACTGATCAGGCATAACATTGTAAGCACTGAGAGTTGAAGTGAAGAACACTGATTATCTCCTCATCATGGCACCTGTTAGTGGGTGGGATATATTAGGCAGCAAGTGAACATTTTGTCCTCAGAGTTGATGTGTTAGAAGCAGGAAAAATGGCCAAGCATAAGGATTTGAGCGAGTTTGACGAAGGGCCAAATTGTGATGGCTAGACGAGTGGATCAGAGCATCTCCAAAACTGCAGCTCTTGTGGAGGTGTTCCCGGTCTGCAGTGGTCAGTATCTACCAAAAGTGGTCCAAGGAAGGAACAGTGGTGAACCGGCAACAGGGTCATGGGCGGCCAAGGCTCACTGATGCATGTGGAGAGTAAAGGCCGGACTGTGTGATTCGATCCAACAGACGAGCTACTGTTGCTCAAATTGCTACAGATGTTAATGCTGGTTCTGATAGAAAGGTGTCAGAATACACAGTGCATGACTGGTCAGGGCTGTTTTGAGAGCAATAGACCAAGACCAATATTCGGCAGATGGTCGTAATGTTATGCCTGATTGGTGTAAATTTAGATAGACAGACAGATCAGCATTACCTGGTTGTAAACACTAAGTGCTAGGTTCTGGCACTGGTACTGCTGTAGAGTATTTCTCTCTGCTTGCAGAGCTTCAGTGAGGTGCACATTCTCCAGACATTTGTGGGTATACTGCTCAGACAATGCATCCAGCTCCCTCTGAACTGCTGACAACTCCTCACTTAAACACATCCACAGAAATGTTTTCTCTTTTAAAGATTAGTTGGGCACTGACTAAAATTCTTACATATGAGACTCCAAGTTTCTGTTGCTTATATACATATATAGCCAAAAATTTTGGGACACCCCTCCAAATCATTTAATTCAGGTGTTGTTTTTCAGTTTCTTCCTGTTTCAACATGACTGCACACTAGTGCACAAAGCAAAGTTCATGAAGACAGCTTGGTGTGGAGGAACTTGACCTGAACCCGATAGAACACCTTTGGGATGAATTAGAGTGGAGACTATATTATATATATATATATATTATATATATAATTTATATATATATATATATATATATATATATATATATATATATATATATATATATATATATATATATATATATATATATATATATATATATATAAATTATATATATAAAATATAAAATGGTGTGTGTGTGTATATATATATATATATATATATATATATATATATATATATATATATATATATATATATATATACGTATATACATATATATATATCAAAATTTGATTTGCTTATTTGATTATAAGCATGGTATTATATAATATTACTGGCTGCTACCAAATTTATGAATGACATTTACCTGTGATTTTTTAATATAACATCAACATTCATGTCATCATTATAGGTCTTCTCCTGACATGCCTTCTGTATCATTTTCTCCAGCTCTGCTCTATGGGTTCTCTTCATGGCTTCAATAACTAAAGACGGTCACAAGGTCAGTTACTCACAAAATCAGATTTAGTAATTAACATATCTACACAAATAATAGCACATACCAGTGAGACAGGCAGACACCTCTTCAGTTAGAAGTCTTTCTTTATCCTCCTGAAACAATTCCTGCTCTTGCTTGTGTTTGAGGAGCAGGACCTCTGTGGCTTTCCTATGAGACTCCTTCAACAAGGTAATGTTCTGTTCAAATAAAGCCTTAGGAGAAAGAACAAATCAAAATATCACATTAGTTAGGTTAAATAGGATTAACTGTTTAAAATATTTATGATGCAGTAGGGGGTTGATAAAATAGTAGAGTAACCATCAAGCAACCATCTACCTTCAGTCTCTCCTTATCCATAGCATGTTGCTGCTGTAAAGACATCAGTCTTTCGGATAACAGGTGCTCCAGCTCCTTAATATGACTTTTCAAACGGGTAATGGTTTCTTTCTCAGTGTCTTCATTGACCTCAGGATTTTCATTAACAGCCATCTTGTTCTGTTCCATGCTCATCTCTTGGATTTCAGTTTGTATTGCTACAGATTTTTGCATAATTTCAGACTGACTCAGCTTCTCTACCAAACAAGCAGCCATGATGTCCATGACTACACTGATCACCGGATAGTACACATTTGTTTTATTACAAATATGACTTTTTAGATATGAATTTATCGCCTCACAAAAATGTCCATTATTGGCAAATGATTCTAATTTAGATGTTACATGATCAATCAGAATCAATCTCTGCTCCATGTGCTCTTTTAGACCTTCCCACATTGCATCCTTTTGCTCCTTTTCCATTTTTCCATTATTTAAACCAACAATGTACGTGTTAGTTGAAGATGTATTGCCCGAATATTCTGAATTGCTGCTCAGGGTCAGTGGGTTACTATTCGTACTTTTGTAAAGGCTGAGGGCTGAAAAGTACATTTTAACTTCATTTAGTTTCATCTCTGCACTCTGTAGCAGACAGGCAGCTTCCTCGTTCTTAATGTTATTAGAGGTAGTGCTCTTTAAGGTGTTCACAAAGCTTTTCCAAATGTTATTTTCTAACTGTAGTCTGCTTAACACTTTGGGGTTCATCTGTACAGCCTCAGACTCTGAGACAGAATCAGTCATCTTATTTCCAGCTAGTTGAGTGATGACTTCTAAAAACAAACTAAACAAACTGGACCTCTTCTCTAGCTCTGCTGCAAGTGTTTCTATTCTGTTCCAATGCTGCTGGTCTTGTGTATGTGTCAGTCCTTCAGACAGGGGTATATTAGATTCCAACTCGCTTTCCAACATCTTGTCATACTCCATTACCTTCTGAGCATTCTCAGTCTCCGATTTCACAAGAAGTGTGTTCTTGGTCTGCAGGTCCTTGCAAGTCAGAGTTGAAAGCCATTGTTGGTTCCCCAGCTCAGAGACTTTGAACTCCAGCACCTGCACACACTTGCGGAGTCTGTCAATTATTTCTGGAAATGTTACTTTGTTTTCACTGTCCACAGTTAAAAATCCCAGACCTCTGAGTGTAGCCTCTTTCAGCTCTAGAGTTTGATGAGTGTCTTTTAAATTGTCCTCCATTTCTTCTAGCTGGGCCTTTGCCTCCTGGAGTTTCCCACAGCTCCTGGCCAGTTCCAATTCCAAACATTCAACAACAGACTCCAGTTCTGGCTGGTGGCCATTTGGTTGGTAGATAGTTTCTGCCTTAAGCCTGTCTATCTCTCGGTCTGCTTCAGCTAGCTGGTTTAACAGTTCTTGATTCCGCTGGTTAAGGTCCTCATTTTGTTTCATCAGGAACTCAACTTTCTGAGATAACAGCTTTACCATAGCTTGATCTGATTCATTATCTTCACTGTTAATGGGTTTGTCAGAAGTAATTCCGTCATGCAGAAGATAGCGTTCTCCCTTTCGTTTAGGTTCATTTGTGAATTCACTACTGGACTGGGATAAAAGTTGAAGGTCCAGGAGGTCATTGATCTGTTGTCTTCTTAGATCTTTCAAATGAACAAGCCCTGTGGTCTCTTGGTACTTGTCAGTCAGAGTGTGGTTTTCTTTATTTGAACCTATTTTCTGAGGTTCCCATCCTGTTCCCAAGTCACATGTTGGCACCTGCTTCAATGAGAAATAAAATAATTGGTCATGTCAGTTCATGTTAATGTAACAATTTCAAAATGCTCTCTCAAGGATATTAGATTAAACAATCTACACAAACACTAACAGCAAAAACGTTTTTGAAGACCTGACTGTCACACCCATGTGTGTGCTGTTCCCAAATTTTTGCTGCACAGTTGGATGCATATTGTTTAGGAGGTCTTTGTATGCTGTAGTATGCTTTATATGCATTACAATTCCCCGTCTCTGGAACTAAAGGGCTTACCTCAAACACATTCCAGAATGACCATTTGCCTAGCCACAAAGCAAGGTCTATAAAGGCATGGTTTACCAAGGTTGAAGTAGAAAAATTTAAGTGGCCTGCACAAGCCTTTATCTCAACCCCACAAAACAAATTTTGGAATGAACTGGAACAGTGACACCAGCCCAGGCCTCTTGGCATCCAGGCATCCAGGCCTGAACTCCCTAAAGCTTGTGAGTCTGACTGGACATATCCCACAGCCATGCTCCAAAATTTAGTGGAAACCTTCTCCAAAGAGCGCATTTTATTTTAACAGCAAGGTTTCCAAAAACCGTTGGAATATAGTTTTCCTTTCCCATATAGTGTTTTTAAATAACATGAATTTGACAATAGTGAATTATAATCTTACCACCAAACTCCTGTCTGTACCATGTTCATGATCTTGTGAGTAGTCCTGATTAGGCGACTCTGACTGGATAATCAGTTCCTCAACCTGATGTTCAAAACAGACAAAACATGCATTTCCTCAAAATACACTTTGAGCAGATTAATTAACATATCAGTGCAATAGCAAGATACACAGCAAAAAGCTTGATACAGTTATTAGCCATCAGAGAGAATAACAAAAAATCTCTACTACAGACATTTAACTATTTATGTATATACATGCATGGTTATATACTATATTGCCAAAAGTGTTGTTTTTCAGGGGTTGGGCTTGGCACCTTACTTCCAGTAAAAGGAACTCTTAATGTTTCAGCATAACAAAACATTTAGGACAATTTTCATGCTCCCAACTTTGTGGGAACATTTTCCTGTTCCAACATGACTGTGCACCAGTGCAGAAAGCAAGGTCCATAAAGACAGATTGGTGTGGAGGAACGTGACTGGCCTCAACCCAATAGAACACCTTTGGGATGAATTAGAGCGGAGACTGCAAGCCAGACCTTCCCGTACAACATCATTGTCTGACCACACAAATATGCTTCTAGATGAATGGTCAAAAATTCCCACAAACACACCCCTAAACCTCGTGGAAAGCCTCCCCAGAAAAGTTGAAGCTGTTATAGCTGCAAAGGGTGGGCCAACCCCATATTAAATTCATGTGCATGTAAAGACAGAAAGTCCTAGTTTTAGAATGGTATACAGTCTGTATGTATAACATGTATGTGTATATGTATGTATGTATAAGTAACTCATTTACATCATTTAAAATTATTTACTGAACATAATTCAAGGCCTCAGCACAGTCTTCCAATAAAACACATCTCCACTCACCCTCTTCCTGTAATGTTCTAGAAGTTTCTTCTGTTCAAAACAGTCCTGGCTCTGGCATACTGGGTAAAGTTGCACTCTCTTCTCCTCTCTGACAGCCATCTGCTCCACCTGCTGCCAATATTCTTCAATCTCCCTCATTCTCTCTTGCTGCTGATTCTCCTGTGCAGAGCTGTTCATCTCATCTAAGGGGGATACTGAAGACCCCATCACAATGGCATACTTTTGCCTGCGCTCCTCTCTTCCCCTTCGCCTGTTGATGCCCTGCTCTCCATACTGCACTTCCCTCTCTTGTTCTCTGGTACCTTCCTGGGTTAACATGTCAGTCCAGCTGGATTTTTTAGGGTGGCTTTGGCGCCTACAGATCTCAGACCTCCGGTTTGTACAGCACTCGTCATTGAGAGGGCAAGACAAAGACATGGATTCTTGGGTAACATCTGGCCCACAGCGAGGACCCACTCTAGACGGCCAGTTATCTGGAATGCTGAACAAAATTAAAGTGGATTGAATGCTTTCTGGTGCTGAAGTCTGCAATTTAACAGATGTTCTCTCTGACTTGTTTATGTGCATTCACCTGGCAACATCTGGTGCAGTCTGATCCTGAATATTCTTTGTAAGAGCCTGGATCCAGTTTTGTCGCATCCCAGCAGTCATAGTGTAGATCTTGTAGACCATTCTATGAGTCTAGGTGGGACAATTATTATTTAATAATCTATAAAAAATTGTTTCTAATAATATAAAATGCCTAATTATAAATCATTTGGCATACCCTTATTTCGAAGGCAAAGTTCCTCTGATCATGAAGCTCACTCACTCTGTGACAGGTAGTCAGGTCAATTTCTCCTACCAACTGTGAGGCCATAAAAGAAAAACCATTTTATTAAAACAATCTCTGAATATTCTGAAACTACTATGCATACACAGTGAACTTGTTGTGATGTGATAGAAAAGAAAATCTGTGAACATACCTCCTCTGCTTCAGAGTCAAAGTAATAACGTAGGCTATGAGCAGACAGGACAAACCAGTACTTCCTCCACTGAAGATAAACATCAGCAGATAGGTTTAAGCGATTGTATCATCATATAAAACATATCGTACATACTATTATTATTTATATTATTTTCCTCAAATAGCACCACTCTAAAAGCATATGAATAAGATCAATTATTCAAGTCAAACAGAATATAGCTTCATCCATTACAGTACTCTTGAAACCAGATTAGATTTCTAAGATTAATAAACCAGTACTTGGTTTTGTTTGGTTTCACAAATAGGAAACGGAACACGATTAACCAGGGATTATTTATACTGGACCTTCATACTAGGTAACAAACAAACAAACAAAAAACCACACATCGTCCTTGAAAAATTTTCAGATAGGAAAAAAATCCCAGTGATATAATGATATTCATTTCATAACCCTATTTCCTCACATATTAGTTATATGCAAGTATATCCACTATAGTTAGTGTTTTTTAAAATACTTTATTATAAGGAGATTCCATCAGGAAATCAAATAAGAGGCCAAAATTCCAAGTACTCACCTGATCGTGGTCATCCATGAAGAGCCACCCTTTTTTGAAGTTCAAAAGGTCTGGCTGTAAAAGCAATTAATTTAACATGGGCTTTAGCAAAGCACATTCCATTATACATTATCATTTGTCTGGTAAAAAATCGCTGAGATTCAGAGTGAACTAGGACATTAACAAAGGTTGGACAGTGAAACTGAAACACTGGCTAATAGTGATTTACACCTGTGTATGCTTGACCCTGTGGTCAATTCATTGATTTCACAGTCCATAAGTAAGAACATAGGGTGAGGGCTGAATTATCAGAGCAATTGCACAGCTGTACATAAAATACTGCAATCCACACAACATAATGGAAGACAAAGTCCTAAAGAAGACAAATTGTTGGTGTGTGCCTTGCTGGAGCATCTGTGACCAGGACAGTGTGTCTTTGTGGTGTATCCAGAGCCATGGTATCTAGAATAATGTCAGGATACCGCCACAAAGGAAGAACCACATCCAACAGGAGTAACTGTCGATGCAAGAGGAAGCTGACTGAAAGGGCTGTCCAGATAATAACCTGGATTGTATCCAGAAAACATAAAATTACAGCTTCCTAACTCGCTACAGAATTACATGCATGCCTTGACTCTACTGTTTTCATCCAAACTGCTCTTCAGGAGCTCCACAGGGTCACTATTCACAATCAGCCTGCAATAGCCAAACCTTTGGTCACAATGTGAAACATCTATTGTCCTCTGATGAGTCCATCTTCACCGTCTTTCCCGCATTCATGAAAGTTACATTGTAAAGAAGCCTCAAAGCAGCTCATGACCCAAACTGCTGCATGCTCAGAGTGAAGCATGGAGTTGGATCAGTGATGGTTTTGGGCTACAATATAATGCCATTCCCTATTGGGTGCAAAAGGAGGCCCAACACCATACTAATAAATTATTGTGGTCTTAAGCCAAGTGTTTCAGTATCATTGTCCAAACCCTATGTCTACATCAATACACTCACTTACCGTCATGGCAAACTCTGAAGATTTGACTTCTAATGTCTGCAATCTTCTCAGTGTAGCATTGTTGCATTCTGGTGATTCCAGCAGTCCTATTGACTTCTCCTGCACAACAAATATATATTTATATACACTCAGAAATTAATTATATATCATCAATGATGAATTGAATGAGTCATGATTCAATAACAAAACTATACGGACTGTTTTTCCTAGTTCAGTTACAATTAGCCATGCACAAAAAAAATTCTCTTTTCCTCATGGGGCCTAGCCCTTTCCTCATTTCTTCAATTCCCAAAGTCCCTACAGCACCTAAAATAGACACAAAGGACACAAGCTGCCTTTCCAGCCTGATATACTTTAGAGTAGGTAACAAATGCATTCTAATTTAGAACAACCAAAAATAAATAAATAAACAAACAGATAAATAAATAGATAAACAAACAAACGCAAAGTAAGTAGCAACAAATCTAGAAACAGTGTAATGGGGAAAAAATGACCAGCATTTTCTTTTTTAAAATAAATCACATGACAAAAGGCATACACTGTACCAAATCGCTGAAGTTTCAAAAAAGGTTGTTTTAGACTTCCTCATATGCCGATTTTTCCACACACACCCCCCATCACTTGTGTTATGTAACTGTGATGAGTGAAAATGAAACTCTCAGTATGAGTAAACTCGGAATCCAGCATAAATAAAAACGTAGACGACCTATGAGCAACGGAACAGACAAAATATTCCTGATGTTATCATAAAGAGGGGGAAATGAAAAACAAAACCAAAAAAAAAAAAACATGGTGAAATGCCTGGAATTCCCATGCGTAATGGTGTAAAGTGAATTATCTTCCACTCAAAAACAACAAAAGATGTTCAAGTATCGGCATCGCCTTAGGCAAGACGACTCATCGCAGTCTTACAAAATACATGCCAGCCTAATTAAGGGTCTGTTGATGTGGATGACGCTAGCAATCGACAACAGTACTTACATACATGCAAACTTGCACATCAATGGCTTCCTACTATCAAATCACAGTATGCTTCTTCCCTACACACACCTGGTCTGGGGAGTCTTTGCCCCAGGACAAACTGCTCATAAACCAGCTGTGCTTTGGTTTCAGCACCGCAAAGCAAAATGACTCAAGTTCAGCTAGACTGAAGAGGTGATGATTTGATATTGACATGTGATTATAGGGTGTGTAAAGGACAGCGGAGGCCCTTAAGTGTAACCGATGTTTAGACAACAGTTTATATATTTCTAACACAAATACATGCAGAATGAAACCTGTATAAAACCTGTTGAAACAGTGCGGTCACTAAGCCATAATTCATATGTCCTTCATTCATAAGTAGACATTCAGTTTGTCTTTTACAAGAATAATTTCTTTTTTTTGGTTAAAAATTGCCACAAAACAATGAAAAATACTAGGTTATCAGAATTGAGCTCATAAGTAAATGTGCTGTTCCCCTGTGCTGAATTTGCACTTCACTCCTCAGCTTTCTTTGTCCTTGTATAGTAATTAACACAGGTTAATCGATTGTTAATTCGATTTGGTTAATTAACCTGCACACCATGGTACAGTTGGACCCACCAATTATAGCAGTTATATTTAAAATATAAAATAACATCGTAGTCACATGATATCAGTCGCTGGTTTGTGTACAGAAAGGTTTACAAACAATAATCAGACTTAAGTCTGAGACTTGATTTCAAAAACATCACATTACCATGTAGCCCGTGTGACTCCTGCTGCACTGTGTACACATTTTACACTGTTCTTCATTTTCATTAGTCCAGCAGTCATCCTCAGTCATGCTGTGAGACAAGCAAAAAGTCACAAAGCCACAAAATAACTCATCACTAATCATATGAAAACTCATCATGTGTGACCAAACTGCTTTTTCAGGTTGGCCTTTTGACGGTAATAGGCCAAAGCATGAAGTATCGTGTAAAAGTTTGGGAGTTTTCATGTGGATACATGAAGCTGAATATATTTCAAAGAATTTCTATTGAAGGAATGAAACAATATGCTCTGGTTGGTGAAACATGTTACAGTAAATTGGGTATCTGGCGTATTAAGTTCAGTCTTTTTGTATTTATGTGGAAAAATGCAAATATGTAAACTCTCACTTTTGTGGCCCCTGAGATGGAAATGGGATAATATATTTCATTTTTATTTATTTATTTTTAAAACATGACTAATGATTTATTGGCTCAGGTTATCAATTTCATTTGGTGCATCTAAGCAAAACAGCACCTGCTCCCTGACCACACCCTGACCGGTGAGGACCCCTTCTTTTCTAGTTTCCAATTACATTTTATTCATTATAGACTGATAATGGCCAAATTTAGTGACCCAGGCTTAAATTTACCAGCTTTTGCAGATTAGCCCTTATTAGATTAAGAGATTTGTAGATTAGGAAATTTGTAAGCAGTCTAGTCTGTTAATGGTGGGGTTTGATCTGGTGCTATAGTGCAAGTACAACTTTGTAACTGCATCAAAGCCATCTGCTGTCCATTGCTCAAAAAACTGTCTTTACTTTCAGACTTAAGCTTGGACCATTAAGCACACAGACATATGAATAACAAGAATATTCACTTAAATAGCTCTGCATAAATTTCTTTAAGCATTGTTGCATTCAGGAAGTTTACCTGTCCTTGATCAAGCAAGAATCCTTGCCGTCCTTATCTTGTTGTGTTCCGAATTGGAGATTTCCTTGTGCCATATACTTTGCTAATGATGAGGCCTTAGGACGTTTTTTAGCACAGCTCTCTGCATCATCATCATCATCTTGCCAACAACGAGAATTTGAAGCACTTCTGTTGAGTGGCAAGTCAGATGAAGACAGGTCACGAGTTACAGCTTTCCTTGCCCCAGGGTTGTGGAGAGGGGTCAGTTGATGCTCAAAGGGCAACTGGACTGATCCAATGTCAGCTTGGTGTGTGTCTACATTGTGGGTCTCCTGCTTAATGTCCAGAGTCTTCAAGTTTCCTATGGAGAAAGAGGTCTTGGACTTACATCATATAAAAAGAAATGTACATATTGACCATGCGACACACAAAATATGATAGCTTGTAATTTTCATTCAGATCCCCGTATACAAGTTCAATATACATTTTATCAGGGTTATGTAGTAAATCCTACTCTTGTATAAACATGGCATGGCAAGAGCCAATATGTGACCCACAATCAAAACAGCATCTGTAAAGAGCAGTCTGTTACAGGTGTTTCCTATATGCCACGCTCCATAAAGAAGATCCTCAGAGGCGGATCTGGCCCCGAATTTCTCTAATGAGAAGCCCTGGAGGAAGGCTTTCTTCTTGTCGAAATCACATCCTGTCTGGCTTTCTAGGAGACTGCCTTGATGATGAGTGGGAAGGTGCTATCTGGTACCATTTTGTAAAATAACATTCAACCCATGATGGATGATGGTTAATTAAACAAGACTAATTAATTTACAATAATGAGGCATGAAAAGAAATGAAGCCAAAAAAAAAACAGTGCTCTGCTTTTGTTTAATTGAAAGTGTTTATTGTAAATACATGTTGCTGGAGGGAAAAAAAAAAAAGAAAAAAAACTTACCAATTCTTTTTTCTGCACACTTGCTTGAGTCGAAGGTGTTCATATCCTCAGTTTCCTCACTTGGGTTACACCGTTCATCTTCTACTGCTTCTATCTTTGCATCTCCAAGGTTATACACAGATTTCATTGTAGATGCTTCCTCCTAAGAAACAGATTAGATTAAACTAGATTAGAGGTCACACTGACATCTAAAGGAAACACAAATAAACCGCTTTTTTTGAGACTAATTATTGCTGAAACAGTGTTGCTCAACTTGCAGTAGGTGATCTATACAATCAGAGCCATAAATAGGTGACAATATTATTGTTGTTGTTTTAGATATCTACAACAGTATATTGGTGGCCAGGTGTGTATAATTCTCTCATCATTTCACACACTGGTAAGCAGAGAAGGGTTTCAGGTCAGTAAGAGGTAATGTAGAAGAACAACTTGTTCACCTGTAAGGGAACAGGCATCCCGCTTCCTTTAATCCTTCGCGTTTGTTCATTGGTCTGTCTGAAAATTAGAAGCTGCTCACACCAACTGTAGAAAGAATCAAACCCAAAAAAGGGTTTCATAAATATTACAACTGTAATAATAATACTGTTCTAGTTTCTAGTTCATTGCCCCCTCTCTGATTTAACCCTTCATAAGGCCAGTCCTTCATACATAACAGGATTATTTCCCCAGAAATCTAATCTAATCTTAAAACTCTCAGTATCAGATATATGCTATTATAAGCCATTTTAAATTATTCGCGTTCCTCCAAGGAAACATAAGTGTGCTACATTTATTCTTCATTTGTTTCTGAGGCCACAAAAATTAGCTGGCACAATAGTCAATGTGCACTAGGAAAATAGTTTATTTTCATTGCTGACACTTTTGTTGCCAACAACACAAATGTACTATGAGGCAAAATGAATGTCTGGTTTAGATCTAAACTATATGGATACAAATATGTGACTGAAATGTAGGGGAAAAAAAATCAATAAAAGTATTTCATTATTTAAAAGATATCTGGAATAAATAATATACTAAGTTAGTAAGATCATTATCCACTTGCTTTCTGTGAACAGCATGTTTATCAGATTGTCACTGCCATCTTAACATAAATTTCTAAATAACAAATGTTCATAAACAGTTAAGCTCTTGCTGTTTGTTCTACTGGAGCTCATCACTGACCCATTGATGATCTCTTTGCTGTCTCCACGGATGTAAATATCTTGGTCTGGAGTGATGATGCACAGTGTGTTTTTCTGTCCTGTTCTGCCCTCTGCGTCAATCACATCACTGCAATGATGCAAGTTCACAGTTCCTTGGGGAATTGTACCGGGCTGAAACAAATATATTTTCCCTTTACAGGCATTCATCTGGCGAACAAAGCAACTTCAAAATGATCCTGAATACAATTCAAGCACCTGAGCAGACAGGGATACAACAGCTTTCATCCTTTTCTGTAATTTGTCCAGAAATAAGTGTGAGATTATTGTAAGGACGAACAAACAAAGTACTCTGATGTGCGCTGTATATACTGGACATAAAGTAAATAAAAATACTTATAGATGGCAAAAACAGACCACTCAGAAGAAGGATTGTCCACCCAGAACCAAGACAGGTAGCCAATAGATGTATAACATCTCTTGATTATAGAAATCTGGGTCAAATATGTGGCAGACGCCACAAGCATGATTCAGCACTAAGCATGGAAGTCGCACATCTGGCTACAACATGCAGAAGATTCTCATAAATCAGCATAACACAGTCAGATCTATTCCAACTCATCTGGTTGGTTGGTCGGTTTGTTTGTTAAAGTCCCTTACCAAGTCATCCAGCGCAAACTCTAGGCAGCCGTGCTCATACAGGATGAAAAAGCGACGCTGCCATTTCTGAGAGCAAACAAAAAGATTTGTTAACAGACTGCTGAGACCCAAAATGAAACAACAAATACATTCAATTCTATGCTGTTTTGTCTACATGCAGCAGCAGCAGACATTCGTGAATAATTATGCTTTGGTACCCGGGACCGCTGCATTGGATTGTCGAAGTCCAGCCCTTCAGGGGCAAGGCAGAGCCAGCTCGCATAGATGGGCTTCACCTGTTAGCATACGAATAGAGAACTCGTAAGAGTTATACAAGGTGTCACAAAAAAATGCAGACTCATAAAAAAACTACTAAACTGAATCTTTCCTTCATACTGGGATGGTACTCATCTCTTTTGTACCTTTCACTTTGTAACTTTAAAACGTGTAAAATGTGGATATAGTGTAGTTGTTTTAAAAAAATAAAAAATAAAAAGCTGTATAATTGGACGTCAATCACCTTTTAGTGTAAAGTTTGAACAATTACTCCTGTCTTGTTGAAACACACATTACTAATGGTCCAAAAGGAAAATAAATTAGGAGTCAAGCAAAAGTACAATCTACAAAAGAGAGTGTCTAAATTTCACAGACTCCATTTTTAGCAACAAATATTATGAAATTATTATTATAAAAATGACTTTTAATCTTATCCTATGACACACTGTGTACAATTATATTATGTATATTTCATTTCCATAGATTTTCTCCACAGATTAGAAATAACCATGCCGAAATACAGAACATGAAATTACAAACATAATCATCACACTTCAGTATTATTTGTTTTAAAAAAACAGGTGCATATAGAAAACTTTGGAATACAAATCAATTTTTTGGCACGAGACC